>NW_025534426.1:0-203558 GCF_020615455.1 Coregonus clupeaformis
AGTGGGGGAAAAAGTATTTAGTCAGCCACCAATTGTGCAAGTTCTCCCACTTAAAAAGATGAGAGAGGCCTGTAATTTTCATCATAGGTACACGTCAACTATGACAGACAAATGGAGAATTTTTTTCTCCAGAAAATCACATTGTAGGATTTTTTATGAATTTATTTGCTAATTATGGTGGAAAATAAGTATTTGGTCACCTACAAACAAGCAATATTTCTGGCTCTCACAGACCTGTAAGTTCTTCTTTAAGAGGCTCCTCTGTCCTCCACTCATTACCTGTATTAATGGCACCTGTTTGAACTTATCAGTATAAAAGACACCTGTCCACAACCTCAAACAGTCACACTCCAAACTCCACTATGGCCAAGACCAAAGAGCTGTCAAAGGACACCAGAAACAAAATTGTAGACCTGCACCAGGCTGGGAAGACTGAATCTGCAATAGGTAAGCAGCTTGGTTTGAATAAATCAACTGTGGGAGCAATTATTAGGAAATGGAAGACATACAAGACCACTGATAATCTCCCTCGATCTGGGGCTCCACGCAAGATCTCACCCCGTGGGGTCAAAATGATCACAAGAACGGTGAGCAAAAAACCCAGAACCACACGGGGGGACCTAGTGAATGACCTGCAGAGAGCTGGGACCAAAGTAACAAAGCCTACCATCAGTAACACACTACGCCTCCAGGGACTCAAATCCTGCAGTGCAAGATGTGTCCCCCTGCTTAAGCCAGTACATGTCCAGGCCCATCTGAAGTTTGCTAGAGTGCATTCGGATGATCCAGAAGAGGATTGGGAGAATGTCATATGGTCAGATGAAACCAAAATATAACTTTTTGGTAAAAACTCAACTCGTCGTGTTTGGAGGACAAAGAATGCTGAGTTGCATCCCAAGAACACCATACCTACTGTGAAGCATGGGGGTGGAAACATCATGCTTTGGGGCTGTTTTTCTGCAAAGGGACCAGGACGACTGATCCGTGGAAAGGAAAGAATGAATGGGGCCATGTATCGTGAGATTTTGAGTGAAAACCTCCTTACATCAGCAAGGGAATTAAAGATGAAACGTGGCTGGGTCTTTCAGCATGACAATGATCCCAAACACACCGCCCGGGCAACGAAGGAGTGGCTTCGTAAGAAGCATTTCAAGGTCCTGGAGTGGCCTAGCCAGTCTCCAGATCTCAACCCCATAGAAAATCTTTGGAGGGAGTTGAAAGTCCGTGTTGCCCAGCGACAGCCCCAAAACATCACTGCTCTAGAGGAGATCTGCATGGAGGAATGGGCCAAAATACCAGCAACAGTGTGTGAAAACCTTGTGAAGACTTACATAAATCGTTTGACCTGTGTCATTGCCAACAAAGGGTATATAACAAAGTATTGAGAAACTTTTGTTACTTACCAAATACTTATTTTCCACCATCATTTGCAAATAAATTCATTAAAAATCCTACAATGTGAAATTTTGGATTTTTTTTCTCATTTTGTCTGTCATAGTTGACGTGTACCTATGATGAAAATTACAGGCCTCTCATCTTTTTAAGTGGTGGCTGACTAAATACTTTTTTTCCCCACTGTAGATTTGAAGTCGGAAGTTTACATACACTTAGGCTGGAGTCATTAAAACTCGTTTTTCAACCACTCCACAAATGTCTTGTTAACAAACTATAGTTTTGGCAAGTCGGTTAGGACATCTACTTTGTGCATGACAACAATTCTTTACAAACAGAATATTTCATTTATAATTCACTATATCACAATTCCAGTGGGTCAGAAGTTACATACACTTAGTTGACTGTGCCTTTAAACAGCTTGGAAAATTCCAGAAAATGATGTCATGGCTTTAGATGCTTCTGATAGGCTAATTGACATCATTTGAGTCAATTGGAGGTGTACCTGTGGATGTATTTCCAGGCCTACCTTCAAACTCAGTGCCTCTTTGCTTGGAAAAAGGGGGTATGGGGTGGGTGGGGGGGGTCGCTTGCAAGCCGATGAACACCATCCCAACTGTGAAGCACGGGGGTGGCAGCATCATGCTGTGGGTGTGATTTGCTGAAGGAGGGACTGGTGCACTTCACAAAATAGATGGCATCATGCGGAAGGAAAATTATCTGGATATATTAAAGCAACATCTCAAGACATCAGTCAGGAAGTTAAAGCTTGGTCGCAAATAGGTCTTCCAAATGGACAATGACCCCAAGCATACTTCCAAAGTTGTGGCAAAATGGCTTAAGGACAACAATGTCAAGGAATTTGAGTGGCCATCACAAAGCCCTGACCTCAATCCTATAGAACATTTGTGGGCAGAACTGAAAAAGCATTTTGTGTATATTATAATAATAATAATATGCCATTTAGCAGATGCTTTTATCCAAAGCGACTTAGTCATGTGCGCATACATTTTTACGTATTGGTGGTCCCGGGGATCGAACCTACTACCCTGGCGTTACAAGCACCATGCTCTACCAATTGAGCTACAGAGGACCACTATTAACAGCAGGGTTATAAATCAAATCAAATCAAATTTTATTGGTCACATGCGCCGAATACAACAGGTGCAGACATTACAGTGAAATGCTTACTTACAGCCCTTAACCAACAGTGCATTTATTTTAAACAAAAAAGTAAGAATAAAACAACAACAAAAAAGTGTTGAGAAAAAAAGATCAGAAGTAAAATAAAGTGACAGTAGGGAGGCTATATATACAATAAAATAAAGTGACAGTAGGGAGGCTATATATACAGGGGGGTACCGTTGCATAGTCAATGTGCGGGGGGCACCGGCTAGTTGAGGTAGTTGAGGTAATATGTACATGTGGGTAGAGTTAAAGTGACTATGCATAAATACTTAACAGAGTAGCAGCAGCGTAAAAAGGATGGGGTGGGGGCAGAGCAAATAGTCCGGGTAGCCATGATTAGCTGTTCAGGAGTCTTATGGCTTGGGGGTAGAAGCTGTTGAGAAGTCTTTTGGACCTAGACTTGGCACTCCGGTACCGCTTGCCGTGCGGTAGCAGAGAGAACAGTCTATGACTAGGGTGACTGGAGTCTTTGACAATTTTGAGGGCCTTCCTCTGACACCGCCTGGTATAGAGGTCCTGGATGGCAGGGAGCTTTGCCCCAGTGATGTACTGGGCCGTACGCACTACCCTCTGTAGTGCCTTGCGGTCAGAGGCCAAGCAGTTGCCATACCAGGCGGTGATGCAACCAGTCAGGATGCTCTCGATGGTGCAGCTGTAGAATTTTTTGAGGATCTGAGGACCCATGCCAAATCTTTTTAGTCTCCTGAGGGGGAATAGGCTTTGTCGTGCCCTCTTCACGACTGTCTTGGTGTGTTTGGACCATGATAGTTCGTTGGTGATGTGGACACCAAGGAACTTGAAGCTCTCAACCTGTTCCACTACAGCCCCGTCGATGAGAATGGGGGCGTGCTTACTAGTGAGAACAGTCTGTGTGCTTACTAGTCATATATATATGTTGTTATTCAGCTAGCTTGTTAAGATAGCCTAGCACTACGCTAATGCTAATTAACTAGCTAGCCAACTAACGTCCACAACCATGAGCTCAATAAGCTACTCGCCCCGTACAAAAGAAGATGTGTGCTGGTTGGAGAAAGAAGCTCTGGGGCTGAACATTGTTGTGAAAGAGGAAGAGGAGGATATCACAGTGAAAGGAGAGGAGGGGGAGATGACTGTCACAGTGAAAGGGGAGGAGGGGGGGATGACTGTCACAGTGAAAGAGGAGAAGGAGGAGGATGGATATCTGATTAACAGCAGTGAGTTTTGTCTTGGGGAGGGGCAGAAAGCTCTGATTAGAGAAAAGGCCTGCAGTGTCACTGGCCTTTTTAACTATCCCAAAGCCTAGGACCAAGAGGCATGGAGAGGCAGCCTTTAGTTACTATGCCTCCCAGCCTCTGGAATAGCCAGAGAACCTGAGGGGGAAGGAAACTGTGGCATTTTAAAAAATAGATCTTAAAACACACCTTTTTAGTGGTGCTTTTCCTCAGGGTGCTTTTTAGTCGTGCATTTTTTATTGTAATTCTTTAGTTTTTTATCCTCTTACATTTGTGTAGTAAATATTTAGTTTCATTTTAATTGTTTTTATTAGTTTTTTTCCTGTGAAGCACATTGTGTTCCATTCCATGTCTGAAATGTGCTGTATAAATAAAGCTTGATTTGATTCTCTATGGTGTTATTAGATCCCTAATATTGAGATAGGCCTGTAAGGTAAGATAGACTGATATGATTGAAATCTCTATGGTGTTATTGAATTTAAACAACAAGGCACTCAACCCCGTGGATTATTGTAAACAACTAATAGCTGTTCTCTAACATGACGTGAAGAGGAGTGAATAACACACAATTAATAGCTGTTCTCTAACATGACGAATAACACACAACTAAGTTAATAACACAACTAAGAGCTGTTCTCTAACATGATGTGAAGAGGAGTAAATAACACAACTAAGAGCTGTTCGTATTGGAGATCTTTAGTTAACAGCGAAATAGCCGATAAATACTGTATATACAGTTCCTTCAGAAAGTATTTATACCCCTTCCACTTTTTCACATTTTGTTGTTACAACCCTGAATTTAAAATGGATTAAATTGAGATTAATTTTGTCACTGGCATACTCACAATACCCCAAAATGTCAAAGTGGAATCATGTTTTTCGAACAAATTAATTAAAAATAAAAAGCTGAATTGTCTTGAGTTAATAATTCAACCTATTTGTTATGACAAGCCTAAGAAAGTTCAGGAGTATAAATCTTCTCAACAAGTCACATAATAAGTTGCATGGACTCACTCTGTGTGCAATAATAGTGTTTAACATGATTTTTGAATGACTACCTCATCTCCGTATCCCAGACATACTGTACAATTATCTGTAATGTCTCTCAGTCGAGCAGTGAATTTCAAACACAGATTCAACCACAAAGACCAGGGAAGTTTTCCAATGCCTCACAAAGAAGGGCACCTATGGGTAGACAACATTGAATATTCCTTCATTCATTACACTTTGGATGGTGTATCAATATACCCAGCTTCTACAAAGATAGAGACATCCTTCTTAACTCAGTTGCCAGTGAGGAAGGAAACCGCTCAGGGATTTCACCATGAGGCGAATGCTGACTTTTAAACAGTTACAGAGTTTAATGGCTGTGATAGAAGAAAACTGAGAATGGATCAACAACATTGTAGTTACTCCACAATACTAACCTAAATGACAGAGTGAAAAGAAGGAAGCCTGTACATAATAAAAATATTCCAAAACATGCATCCTGTTTGCAACAAGGAACTAAAGTAATAATGCAAAAAAATGTGGCAAAGCAATTTAACTTTTTGCAATAAAATGCGAATTAATTACTTTAAAATCATACAATATGATTTTCTGGATTTTTGTTTTAAATTCCGTCTCTCACAGTTGAAGTGTACCTATGATAAAAATTATAGACCTCTACATGCTTTGTAAGTAGGAAAACCTGCAAAATCGGCAGTGTATCAAATACTTGTTCTCCCCACTGTATATAATAATGTATGCACTCACTAACTGTAAGTCGCTCTGGATAAGAGCGTCTGCTAAATGACTAAAATGTAAATGTCCTGCCACTGTTGTCTAGCAATGATCAACAACCAATTTGACGGAGCTTGAAGAATTTGTAAAATAATAATAGTAAATGTTGCACACTCAAGGTTTAGAAAGCTCTTAGAGATTTACCCAGAAAGACTCAGCTGTAACCGCTGCTAAAAGGTGCTTCTATAAAGTATTGACTCAGGTGTGAATACTTACACTACCAGACAAAGGTTTTAGAACACCTACTCATTCAAGGGTTTTTCTTTATTTGGACTATTTTCTACATTGTAGACTAATAGTGAAGACATCAAAACTTTGAAATAACACATATGGAATCATGTAGTAACCAAAAAAGTGTTAAACAATTCAAAACATGTTTTATATTTGAGATTCTTCAAATAGCCACCCTTTGCCTTGATGACAGCTTTGCACACTCTTGCCATTCTCTCTACCAGCTTCACCTGGAATACTTTTCCAACAGTCTTGAAGGAGTTCCCACATATGCTGAGCACTTGTTGGCTGCTTTTCCTTCACTCTGCGGTCCGACTCATCCGAAACGATCTCAATTTAGTTTAGGTCGGGGGATTGTGGAGGCCAGGTCATCTGATGCAGCACTACATCACTCTCCTTCTTGGTAACATAGCCCTTACATAGCCTGGAGGTGTGTTGGGTCATTGTCCTGTTGAAAAACAAATGATAGTCCAACTAAGCCCAATCAAGATGGAATGGCGTATCGCTGCAGAATGCTGTGGTAGCCATGCTGGTTAAGTGTGCCTTGAATTCTAAATAAATCACAGACAGTGTCACCAGCAAAGCACCCCCACACCATAACACCTCCTCCTCCATGCTTTACGGTGGGAGATACACATCTGTTCACTCACATCGCGTCTCACAAAGACACTGCGGCTGGAACCAAAAATCTCCAATTTGGACTCCAGACCAAAGGACAAATTTCCACCGGTCTAATGTCCATTGCTTGTGTTTCTTGGCCCAAGCAAGTGTCTTCTTCTTATTGGTGTCCTTTAGTAGTTTTTTCTTTGTAGCAGTTCGACCATGAAGGACTGATTCACACAGTCCCCTCTGAACAGTTGATGTTGAGGTGTGTATGTGATTTAACTCTGAAGCATTTATTTGGGCTGCAATTTCTGAGGCTGGTAACTCTAATGAACTTATCCTCTGCAGCAGAGGTAACTGGGTCTTCCATTCCTGTGGCGGTCCTCATGAGAGCCAGTTTCATCATAGAGCTTGATGGTGTAGTGTAGGTTATTCGTAGGTGTTACCGTCAATCAAGGAGTCTGCTTAGGCTGTCTCGTGTTCAAAGGCCTTTATTCAAACCACGAGGTTCCAGCGTAAGTACAGACACAATGTCCGGAGAACCAGGCCCAAATAAATCTTGCTGTATTCTAACTCTCCGTCCTTGCTCCCCCCTTTATATAGCCTTCCAAGAGTTGAATGACTCCCTCTACTGTTCAATCCCCGTATCTTACAACCCACTTCCTGTCTGTCATATGTGACGTCACGCTAAAACCTTCCCTCTTGATAGCAACAATCAACCTTCCATTTCTTCATGAAAAACATTTAACAAAGACATAATTTTAATACACTACAATGGTTTTTGCGACTGCACTTTAAGAAACGTTCGAAGTTCTTGAAATGAGTGACTGATCTTCATGTCTTAAAGTAATGATGGACTGTCGTTTCTCTTTGCTTATGTGAGCTGTTCTTGCCATAATATGGACTTGGTCTTTTACCAAATATGGCTATCTTCTGTATACCCCCCCCTTACCTTGTCACAACAAAACTGATTGAATCAAATGCATTAAGAAGGAAAGAAATTCCACAAATTAACTTTTAAGAAGGCACACCTGTTTATTGAAATGCATTCCAGGTGACTACCTCATGAAGCTGGTTGAGAGAATGTCAAGAGTGTGCAAAGCTGTCATCAAGGTAAAGGGTGGCTATTTGAAGAATCTCAAATATTGTTTAGACCCCAGGAAGAGTAGCTGCTGCCTTGGGAGCAGCTAATGGGGATCCCTAATGAATACAAATACTTTTTTGGTTACTACATGATTCCATATGTGTTATTTCATAGTTTTGATGTCTTCACTATTATTCTACAATGTAGAGCATAGTAAAAATTAAGAAAAACCCTTGAATGAGTAGGTGTTCTAAAACTTTTGACCGGTAGTGTATGTAAATGAGATTTTACTGTATTTAATTTAAATAGATTTATGCACAACAGCATTCTATCCAAGCTGGTAGAGAGCACGAGGAGGGTTCATGTCATGCAGGTTCAGGTTGTATTACCACCAGCCAGCAGGCTATAAATTTGCAACATTACGACACTGTGTATAGATTTTGTGAAATGTTAGGCCCTGTGTTGCTCAGTTGGTAGAGCATGTCGTTTGCAACGGCAGGGTTGTGGGTTCGATTCCCACGGGGGGCCAGTATGAAAAAAATTATGTAGGCACTCACTAACTGTAAGTCGCTCTGGATAAGAGCGTCTGCTAAATGACTAAAATGAGAAAATGACGACCAAATAGAGGCCTACCAATAAACCTTTATCCATTAGCTAAAGAAAAGCTTTACATGCTCTTGCACCACAGGAACCCTATCATCGATTAATTAGGCACGCAGCCGCATAGACATGTCTCTATTTCAGCAAGATGTACAGCGATCGATTTGTGAGTGGAACTACAAATACCTAGGTGTCTGGTTAGACTGTAAACTCTCCTTCCAGACTCACATTAAGCATCTCCAATCCAAAGTTAAATCTAGAATCGGCTTCCTATTTCGCAACAAAGCCTCCTTCACTCATGCTGCCAAACATGCCCTCGTAAAACTGACTATCCTACCGATCCTTGACTTTGGCGATGTCATTTACAAAATAGCCTCCAAGCAAATTGGATGTAGTCTATCACAGTGCCATCCGTTTTTCACCAAAGCCCCATATACTACCCACCACTGTGACCTGTGCACTCTTGTTGGCTGGTCCTCACTACATATTCGTCGCCAAACCCACTGGCTCCAGGCCATCTATAAATCACTGCTAGGCAAATCCCTGCCTTATCTTAGCTCATTGGTCACCATAGCAACACCCATCCGTAGTATGCGCTCCAGCAGGTATATCTCACTGGTCATCCCCAAAGCCAACACCTCCTTTGGCCGCCATTCCTTCCAGTTCTCTGCTGCCAATGACTGGAACGAACTGCAAAAATCTCTGAAGCTGGAGACTCTTATCTCCCTCACTAACTTTAAGCATCAGTTGTCAGAGCACCTTACCGATCACTGCACCTGTACACAGCCCATCTGAAATTAGCCCACCCAACTACCTCATCCCCATATTGTTATTTATTTTGCTCATTTGCACCCCAGTATCTCTATTTGCACATCATCTATCATTCCAGTGTTAATACTAATTGTAATTATTTTGCACTATGGCCTATTTATTGCCTTATCTCCATAACTTATTACATTTGCACACACTGTATATATATATTTTCTGTTGTATTTTTGACTTTATGTTTTGTTTTACCCCATATGTAACTCTGGGTTGTTGTTTTTATCGCACTGCTTTGCTTTATCTTGGCCAGGTCGCAGTTGTAAATGAGAACTTGTTCTCAACTGGCTTACCTGGTTAAATAAACGTTAAATAAAAATAAAAATTATTTGTATGTTGGCCGAATCCCAACATTTCAGTTGAACGGAAGTGAAGGCGGAGCCTGGCTCTTTTCTCTTGTGACTTTACGCTCCGTGCAGAGTAGAACACCAGACAACATGATTGAACAAAGGAGGAATGTTAAAATGATATCGGACGGTCACTTTTGAAAATGAGCTCAACAGAAGCCTGCGGCTGGAGTATTATTTGTATGTTGGTCCCATATTTCAGTCGAACGGAAGTGAAGGTGGAGTCACATGTTCTCTATTCTCCATTTTGTCTTGTGACTTTAGGTAGAGAGTCACATGTTGAAATATAACGTCTCGGTCCTCTACCTCCCTGATCTAAAAGGTCCGTAGACTAGAGATAAACATCTAGTTAACTTCGCCTGAACTCTGCAATCGACCATAAACACACGTTTCTACAATGAATCAGGTGAGTTTAGATTAATTTAATCATTTTTATAACGGGTCTTTGTGGCCTACTTCCTGCTTTTACACTGCGCGCATTTAATGGTCCTTGACTTTTGGAAAATCATTTGTGTAGTTTAGCTGGTTACTCGTAGCCAGGCCCGGCGGCAGGATGAACTCGGCAAGGGGGCATCAGAAATGACAAAGGGGGCACAACTATTTTCGCTTGCTGATAACACAGGATGGTTAATAATCGATAGTACAATTAAACTCAATGTATTTGCAGCCACGCACGGCTGACTTGCAGCAAGAATACAGGCTACTGCACCGCTTTACAAACATGGACAATTCATAAATAGCAAGTCATGACAACGCTACACAGCTACATGCACAATACCCAACAATCCAATGCAAAAACAGTTGCTAATTACCGTAATAACACTTCCTCATGCCAATAAAATGCATTTCCAATCACGGAAAGCAAACAATAATGTACAATGCACTACCAACAACTTATCGGTACAATGCAGCTTGGACGCAGCTACCAAGCTGTCTTCCCACAAGAGTGATGTCCTACGCTGCGTATGATAACATAGAAATTACTATTCCATAACTACGAGTTGTTTATGGCAACACTATAGCTACATCGTTACTCATCCATTGTTCAAGGTCTGCTCATCCTCATCAATGTAATGCAAAGCACCTCTTCTACATTATAAAACATTAAAAACAATCCGATGATATTATAAACCAAACATTTCCAAACACATCACAGAAATTAAGCAGTATACTTGGCAGCAACGCAAATAAAGAAAATCACCTCTAGGCCTATTTCTGACGTTTGCAACGCAGCATTTCCAAAAGCTAGCAAAGAACAAAATAATACAAGCCCAGCCAGGCTGCCTGTTCTTACCCAGATTCAAGAGTTGTAGCCGCCTTGATGCTGTGTTGAACCTCCTCAGCAGTCTCTTGTTTCCCACGGAATGTGCTTGGAAGATCCCTCTCATAGCCATATATAGATCCACCACATACTCTTTCAGATTACTACTCACTACTCTTTGCCATTTGCTTGGAGGGGGTGTCCAAGTGTGCTTGTATTTCTCCCATTACTCATCAAACTGCATCTGCCTTTGAACCACGCGCTACAAAATGCCAGTTTTCTCTCCCAGTCCAGGCGGGTTGGGTATTTCCCCAGACAAACCTGCGCTGGGTCCTCATCACCTCCTATGTCACCAGGCTGCAAGACGGTTGCTCAGGTGCCTTTGCTGCTGGGCTCGGCGGCCTTGGCCTCAGTGATTAGCGTCGGCCCAGCGGCCTTGCCTTTGGCCTCTGTGGCAGGCTTAACCCCTCCACTTTGATCCGATGCTGCCGTTGTGCCCTGGCGAAGCCACTTTGATGTCTTCACTATTATTCTACAATGTAAAACATTTTCAAAATAAATAAATAACCCTTCAATGAGTAGGTGTGTCCAAACTTTTGACTGGTACTGTATTCACTGCTTTATCCAAAGTTACATCTTGCTCACGCAGCAATCTCTCATTGAGTCCATTATCAAGTATGCCTCAGACTATCCTTTCACTAGTGAGTCTTTCTGATTTTTCAAATTCACACGTTTTGCTCAGTGTGTTCAGCTCAGCCAAGTACTGGTCAAAACTGACTCCCTGTTTCTGATCATGATAGAAAGTTGTATCTCTCAAATGTGATGTTCTGGCTTGCTTCAAAGTACTCCTCAAATGTAGACATGAGCACAGTCAATGTCAAGTTTGCCTCGTCTAGCTGAAAGCTATTGTATACAGTGCATTCGGGAAGTATTCAGACCCCTTGACTTTTTCCAGATTTTGTTACGTTAGTCTTAGTCTAAAATTGATTAAATCATTTTTTCCCCTCATCAATCCACACACTACCCCATAATGACAAAGCGAAAACATATGTTTTCAGACCCTTTGCTATGATTGTGTCGAGGCACAGATCTGGGGACGGTACCAAAACAATTCTGCAGCATTGAAGGTTCCCATGAACACAGTGGCCTCCATCGTTCTTAAATGGAAAAAGTTTGGAACCACCAAGACTCTTCCTAGAGCTGGCTGCCAGGCCAAACTTAGCAATCGGGGGAGAAGGGCCTTGGTCAGGGAGGTGACCAAGAACCCAATGGTCACTCTGACAGAGCTGCAGAGTTCCTCTGTGGAGATGAGAGAACCTTCCAGAAGGACAACCATATCTGCAGCACTCCACCAATCAGGCCTTTATGGTATAGTGGCCAGACGGAAGCCACTCCTCAGTAAAGGGCACGACAGCCTGCTTGCAGTTTGCCAAAAGGCACCTAAATGACTCTCAGACCATGAGAAACAAGTTTCTCTGGTCTAATGAAACCAAAATTGAACTCTTTGGCCTGAATGCCAAGCGTCACGTCTGGAGGAAACCTGTCACCATCCCTACGGTGAAGCATGGTGGTGGCAGCGTCATGCTGTGGGGATCCTTTTCAGCGGCAGGGACTGGGAGACTAGTCAGGATTGAGGGAAAGATGAACACCGCAAAGTACAGAGAGATCCTTGATGAAACCTGCTCCAGAGCGCTCAGGACCTTTGACTGGGGCGAAGGTTCACCTTCCAACAGGACAATGACCCTAAGCACACAGCCAAGACAACGCAGGAGTGGAATATGGTCTGGGTAAAGCATAATATAATTAGTCTCTGACATCCCTGATCTAGGGAAACAGCACGTGTTCTGGGTAAAGAATATTATATAATTAGTCTCTGACATCCCTGACCTAGGGAAACAGCACGTGGGCTGGGTAAAGAATATTATAATTAGTCTCTGACATCCCTGATCTAGGGAAACAGCACGTGGTCTGGGTAAAGTGGGGGTTAAGGCCAATCTAGAGATCACTCTGTTTTTTTTTTGGTGTGGGCATGCGCTTGGGCGGACTCTGATCTTTTGGAGCAATATGCACCTGTTGGTAACATGATACCCTCACCATTCCATGTGTGCCTAGACCCCCGAATAGCAATATTCACAATGGGGATAGCAGTGACTCTCCATTTGGGATAAAAGCAAAAAATAATCCTGTTGAAAACATCACCACTGTTAGCTCATTTCAAAGAAATGGCATATTTGAATAATAGCTACATGTAATACAAGTTTAGGTTTGTATTACATTTACATCGTTTTGTGCCAGTTGGCTGTAGGCTCCACTAGCAGCTTACCAGTTGACTGTAGGCTACTCCACTAGCAGCTTACCAGTTGGCTGTAGGCTACTCCGCCAGCAGCTTACCAGTTGGATGTAGGGTACTCTGCCAGCAGCTTACCAGTTGGCTGTAGGCTACTCCGCTAGCAGCTTACCAGTTGGCTGTAGGCTACTCCGCCAGCAGCTTACCAGTTGGCTGTAGGCTACTCCGCTAGCAGCTTACCAGTTGGCTGTAGGCTACTCCACTAGCAGCTTACCAGTTGGCTGTAGGCTACTCCACTAGCAGCTTGCCAGTTGGCTGTAGGCTACTCCACTAGCAGCTTACCAGTTGGCTGTAGGCTACTCCACTAGCAGCTTGCCAGTTGGCTGTAGGCTACTCCACTAGCAGCTTGCCAGTTGGCTGTGGGCTACTCTGCCAGCAGCTTGCCAGTTGGCTCTAGGCTACTCTACTAGCAGCTTGCCAGTTGGCTGTAGGCTACTCCACTAGCAGCTTACCAGTTGGCTGTAGGCTACTCTACTAGCAGCTTACCAGTTGGCTGTAGGGTACTCCACTATCAGCTTACCAGTTGGCTGTAAGCTACTCTACTAGCAGCTTACCAGTTGGCTGTAGGCTACTCCACTAGCAGCTTACCAGTTGGCTGTAGGCTACTCCACTAGCAGCTTACCAGTTGTCTGTAAGCTACTCTACTAGCAGCTTACCAGTTGGCTTTAGGCTACTCCACTAGCAGCTTACCAGTTGGCTGTAGGCTACTCCACTAGCAGCTTGCCAGTTGGCTTTAGGCTACTCCACTAGCAGCTTGCCAGTTGGCTGTAGGCTACTCCACTAGCAGCTTACCAGTTGGCTGTAGGCTACTCCATTTGCAGCTTGCCAGTTGGCTGTAGGCTACTTCACTAGCAGCTTGCCAGTTGGCTGTAGGCTACTCCACTAGCAGCTTGTCAGTTGGCTGTAGGCTACTCCACTAGCAGCTTGCCAGTTGGCTGTAGGCTACTCCACTAGCAGCTTGCCAGTTGGCTGTAGGCTACTCCACTAGCAGCTTGCCAGTTGGCTGTAGGCTACTCCACTAGCAGCTTGCCAGTTGGCTGTAGGCTACTCCACTAGCAGCTTGCCAGTTGGCTGTAGGCTACTCCACCAGCAGCTTGCCAGTTGGCTGTAGGCTACTCCACTAGCAGCTTGCCAGTTGGCTGTAGGCTACTCCACTAGCAGCTTGCCAGTTGGCTGTAGGCTACTCCACTAGCAGCTTGCCAGTTGCCGATGTATTGTGAATAGTCACATGTACAGGGTTGCAGGTGGGGATTATTGTGAATAGTCACATGTACAGGGTTGCAGGTGGTCATTATTGGGGATTATTGTGAACATCTTTGATGTGTCTGGGTGGCTTAATACACCATACACAACATCATTATTAACAGAGGAAGGGTTAGTCATTCAAAAAAATCATGTTAACCGCTATTATTTTACAGTCCATATCACTTATTATGTGATTTCTTAACACCAACTTTACTTATGAACTAATTTAGGCTTACCTAAACAAAGGGGGTGAATACTTATGCAATGACTATTTTAGTTATTTGTTTGTACAAATTTGTAGAATTTTGTTTTCACTTTCACATTATGGAGTATTTTGTGTAGATCAATTACAAAAAATTATAATCAAACCTATTTCAATCCCACTTTTTAAAGCAACAAAATGTGAAAAAAGTTATAATGGGTGTAGACATTCCATAGGAACTGTATAGCCTAATAATATTTAGGAAGTTAATTTCCTTGGGAAGATACTTGCCTGTGCTTCTCCATCCATTCATATATAGACTACTCTATTTAATTGAGACCAAACGCTCACCTAATCTGGCACACCCAACTAGGAGAGGAGAGGAGAGGATTCTGAACTAGGAGAGGAGAGGTATGGCTGCTGAACTAGGAGAGGAGAGGTATGGCTACTGAACTAGGACAGGAGAGGAGAGATATGCCTGCTGAACTAGGAGAGGAGAGGTATGGCTGCTTAACGAGGAAAGGAGAGGTATGGCTGCTGAACTAGGAGAGGAGAGGATTCTGAACTAGGAGAGGAGAGGTATGGCTGCTGAACTAGGACAGGAGAGGAGAGATATGCCTGCTGAACTTGAAACAGCAAGAAAGATGAGCAGTCCGTTGCACTTTCTCTTGACCTACGTTTTTCACATAGGATGTAGCCTGTCTTTTAGGAGTGGGAATATTTTCAGTCAGAGATAAATAAATGGATAATTAATATATATTGAGAAGGAGAAGACTCAACGCTCGATCCCCATGTTGCGCCTTTTGCTTTATTTTGATAATCACATTTTGGGATTTCACCTCGACTCACGTTGGTTGAGCGTCCCCAACTTCTTTCTATTAACAGACACTGTAGTAAACTATAGCCTAATTATATTTAAGTGAATTTCCTTGGAAAGATAACTGCCACGTGATTTATTCGCCCATTCATAGGTAGCCTTGTAGGCTAGTGTGTGAATAATATGTCAGAGGTGCTTTTAGTACAATAGCTAGGCTAACGCATACACAGCAGAAAGACACCGTTTCCAAATAATCTGCGGGACAAGTATATTTATCACAACGTTTTCTGTCTTACCGCCCTCAACGTGAAAAATACGGGCCGCGCTGCAATGATCTCTGTCGGAGCCCGCAGCCCTCTACCTCCAAACATCTTTGTTGTACCATTTGAAAGTGGAAAGAAATATATACAGTACCAGTCAAAAGTTTGGACACACCTACTCATTCAAGGGTTTTTCTTTATTTTTACTAATTTTACATTGTAGAATAATAGTGAAGACATTAACACTATGAAATAACTCATATGGAATGATGTAGTAACCAAAAAAGTTTTAAACAAATCAAATTAAATGTGATGTTTGAGATTCTTCAAAGTAGCCACCCTTTGCCTTGATGACAGCTTTGCCCAGTCTTGGCATTCTCTCAACCAGCTTCATGAGGTAGTCACCTGGAATATGTTTTGATTTGTTTAACACTTTGTTGGTTACAACATGATTCCATATGTGTTATTTCATAGTTTTGATGTCTTCACTATAATTCTACAATGTAGAAAATAGTACAAATAAAATAAAACCCTTGAATGAGTAGGTGTCCAAACTTTTGACTGGTACTGTATGTTATTACATTTTAGTACACTTGTCAGCCAAAACATGACACCCACCCTTTTTTTCATGTGTTCTATCGCAAACTGTCATAAACATAAAGCTTTCCAACGTAGCATCAACTATCCAAAGCCATATTTGACATTTTGAAATTAGCACATCAATTACAAAAAATTATAATTGAGTATATATAAATCCCACATTGTAACATAAAATAAGCTAAATCAATTTGCCCTTTTTCCCGATAGGGAATGTCCTATTGGTCTGAAGTGTAAGATATTGGTTTCTCCCGTGGGAGCCCCGGGTTCATATCGTGCGTGTTACATACAGTTACAATATTTGAGCGCTGCAAATCTGCGTAGCAAGCAAACAGACAATGTGTATTATTTTTAACATGCTGTGAAAGTGGTACTCACTTTTAGGAATGGGTAATCGTTTACAAGTTGCAAACTATATCATAAACCCATCGTTGAAAACCACATTTTTCATCTTCTGTGGTTTGGTAACTTCCTGTTGTTCAACGGACAGGAATGAAGTAGCAGAGTTTGGAGAAAAAATATTTGGTGTCCGTTAAGTCTTAAACAGCAAGGGGGCATTGTTTCCACTCCGTTGTGGCCGTCCCCATTTATATGCAAGACCTCATCATACCATTGTTGTGTTGTTTTACCCTCAGTGTACTAACATGAGAACTTCACTACCCTCTTTTTGGGATTTACAGGAAACACCTATCCCACCCCCCCTCCTCCCTCTCCTTCCAACCCTCCTCCCCCCTCCCCCTCTTTGGGTCCCCAGGTCGTGCCTCTCCTGGTAAATTACTGCTGGGTCTGAAGAGGGTGTCTGTGCTGCTGGTCGACTGCAGGAAAACACCGGGACAGAGTGGGTTTATGCTCCTAGATACATTTTTTTAAAATGCTCTTAGATACATTTTTTTTAAATGTAGACTCATTAGAAGCACTCCTACCCCATTGGTTACATTGATGATTTTAACGAATCCAAAATGCTCAAATCTGATCACAAGAGTTGGAAAGCTGGGCCTTGAACTAACTTCGATATGAAGAAGGAACCCTAACTGTCTGTCTTTGTTTCACAGGGGACAGCCCTAACCGTCGCTCTTTCAGTAGAAGGGGCTTATCATCTGGGAAGGCTAACCAACATCATGATGCTGACGAGGCAGAGAAGAGTCTCTCCAGATCAGAACACCTCAAGAAACACCAGCAGAGACTTACAGGGAAGAAACCTCACTGCTGCTTTGACTGTGGAAAGAGTTTCACCTCTTCAACAAATCTTAATACACACAAGAGAATACACACAGGAGAGAAACCTTATAGCTGTGATCAGTGTGGGAAGAGATTCACTCAGTCAGGAAGCCTGGCTGAACACAAGAGAATACACACAGGGGAGAGACCTTATAGCTGTGATCAGTGTGGTAAGAGATTCACTCAGTCAGGACACCTGGTTGAACACCAGAGAACACACACAGGAGAGAAGCCTTTTGGTTGTGATCAGTGTGGGAAGAGATTCTCTCATTCAGGACACCTGGTTGAACACAAGAGAATACACACAGGAGAGAAACCTTACCACTGCTCAGACTGTGGAATGAGCTTAACCACTTCAAAAGGACTTCTAGAACACACGAGAGCACACACAGGAGAGAAGCCTTTTGGTTGTGATCAGTGTGGGAAGAGATTCACTCAGTCAGGAAGCCTGGCTTTACACAAGAGAATACACACGGGAGAGAAACCTTGTAGCTGTGATCAGTGTGGGAAGAGATTCACTCTGTCAGGAAGCCTGGCTGAACACAAGAGAATACACACAGGAGAGAAACCTTATAGTTGTGATCAGTGTGGGAAGAGATTCACTCAGTCAGGAAACCTGGCTGAACACCAGAGAACACACACAGGAGAGAAGCCTTTTGGTTGTGATCAGTGTGGGAAGAGATTCTCTCATTCAGGAAGCCTGGTTGAACACAAGAGAAAACACACAGGAGAGAAGCCTTATCACTGCTCTGACTGTGGAATGAGCTTAGCCACTTCACAAGGACTTCTACGACACATGAGAACACACACAGGAGAGAAGCCTTTTGGTTGTGATCAGTGTGGGAAGAGATTCACTCATTCAGGACACCTGGCTAGACACAAGAGAACACACACAGGAGAGAAGCCTTTTGGTTGTGATCAGTGTGGGAAGAGATTCACTCAGTCAGGACATCTGGCTGGACACAAGAGAAAACACCACACTGGTGGGTAACCTTTCCACTTTTGTTAGCTCAATCCAGTTAATGGTAGACTAGTGTACACACACCGGAGAGAAGCCCTACAGGGTGAGTTTTGCCACCTCAAGCGTTCTTAATGTGGCCTTCCTTAGTGTAATTTGATGTACTGTCAACAAGGGGTCCACCCTCTGATAACTTTAACTATCCATTATTTCCAGATTTGCATTAATTGCAATGTGAGTGAAATAGTCTGTGTTTGAATGGTGTGGGCGTACGTACCCCAACAACAGAATGGTGTGGGTGTTTCCCAACAACAGGATTGGTCAGCTCAGAGAAAGCAGGGTGGTAGCTCCTCCCCTCTCTCTGCAAGTCTATCGTTAGGGTTAAGGCAAGGGTCCGTTTAACATGTTGACTAGTTGGGATGTGGTCAGAAAAGTCCCTTAAGTCGCTGCCGTCCCACAGTCTGTTGACAGATGCTATGATACCAGGAGTTTACAGAAATGTTGGCAAGTCGATTTATTTGGTTTGCTTAGCGAGCAAGCTAGAGGGATCTGATAATTACAAGCATTCCATAAGTGTCAAAGGCTTTTATTGACAAGTACATTCAGTTTATGCAATGAGTTAATATTTGCAGTGTTGACCCTTCTATTTCAAGACCTCTGCAATGGCATGCTGTCAATTAACTTCTGGGCCACATCCTGACTGATGGCAGCCCATTCTTGCCTAATCAATGCTTGGAGTTTGTCAGAATTGGTGGGTTTTTGTTTGTCCACCCGCCTCTTGAGGATTGACCACAAGTTCTCAATGGGATTAAGGTCTGGGGAGTTTCCTGGCCCATGGACCCAACATTTCAATGTTTTGTTCCCCGAGCCACTTAGTTATCACTTTTGCCTTATGGCAAGGTGCTCCATCATGCTGGAAAAGGCATTTTTCATCACCAAACTGTTCTTGGATGGTTGGGAGAAGTTTCTCTCTGAGGATGTGTTGGTACCATTCTTTATTCATGGCTGTGTTCTTAGGCAAAATTGTGAGTGAGCCCACTCCCTTGGCTGAGAAGCAACCCCACACGAATGGTCTCAGGATGCTTTACTGTTGGCATGACACAGGACTGATGGTAGCGCTCACCTTGTCTTCATTGCAGGTAACCATGGTTAACAGAGGAAGAACAATGATTTCAAGCACCACCCTCCTTTTAAGCTTCCAGTCTGTTATTCTAACTCAATCAGCATGACAGGGTGATCTCCAGCCTTGTCCTCGTCAACACTCTCACCTGTGTTAACGAGAGAATCACTGACATGACGTCAGCTGGTCCTTTTGTGGCAGGGCTGAAATGCAGTGGATATGTTTTTGGGGGATTAACTTCATTTTCATGGCAAAATGGAATTAATTGCAATTCATCTGATCACTCTTCATAACAGTCTGGAGTATAAGCAAATTGGCATCATAAAAACTGAGGCAGCAGACTTTGTGAAAATTAATATTTGTGTCATTCTCAAAACCTTTGACCACGACTGTATATTAACAGCAGGGTTTTTACATGTCATATACATTTGAAGTCGGAATATTACATACACTTAGGTTGGAGTCATTAAAACTCGTTTTTCAACCACTCCACAAATGTCTTGTTAACAAACTATAGTTTTGGCAAGTCGGTTAGGACATCTACTTTGTGCTTGACAACAATTCTTTACAAACAGATTATTTCATTTATAATTCACTATATCACAATTCCAGTGGGTCAGAAGTTACATACACTTAGCTGACTGTGCCTTTAAACAGCTTGGAAAATTCCAGAAAATGATGTCATGGCTTTAGATGCTTCTGATAGGCTAATTGACATCATTTGAGTCAATTAGAGGTGTACCTGTGGATGTATTTCCAGGCCTACCTTCAAACTCAGTGCCTCTTTGCTTGACATCATGGGAAATTGAAAGGAAATCAGCCAAGACCTCAGAAAACAAATTGTAGACCTCCACAAGTCTGGTTCATCAATTTCCAAACACCTGAAGGTACCACGTTCCTCTGTAAAAACAATAGTACGCAAGTATAAACACCATGGGACCACGCAGCCGTCATACCGCGCAGGAAGGAGACGCGTTCTGTCTCCTAGAGATGAACGTACTTTGGTGCAAAAAGTGCAAATCAATCCCAGAAAAACAGCAAAGGACCTTGTTAAGATGCTGGAAGAAACAGGTACAAAAGTATCTACAGTGGGGGAAAAAAGTATTTAGTCAGCCACCAATTGTGCAAGTTCTCCCACTTAAAAAGATTAGAGAGGCCTGTAATTTTCATCATAGGTACACGTCAACTATGACAGACAAAATGAGGAAAAAAATCCAGAAAATCACATTTTAGGATTTTTAATGAATTTATTTGCAAATTATGGTGGAAAATAAGTATTTGGTCAATAACAAAAGTTTCTCAATACTTTGTTATATACCCTTTGTTGGCAATGACACAGGTCAAACGTTTTCTGTAAGTCTTCACAAGGTTTTCACACACTGTTGCTGGTATTTTGGCCCATTCCTCCATGCAGATCTCCTCTAGAGCAGTGATGTTTTGGGGCTGTCGCTGGGCAACACGGACTTTCAACTCCCTCCAAAGATTTTCTATGGGGTTGAGACTGGCTAGGCCACTCCAGGACCTTGAAATGCTTCTTACGAAGCCACTCCTTCGTTGCCTGGGCGGTGTGTTTGGGATCATTGTCATGCTGAAAGACCCAGCCACGTTTCATCTTCAATGCCCTTGCTGATGGAAGGAGGTTTTCACTCAAAATCTCACGATACATGGCCCCATTCATTCTTTCCTGTACACGGATCAGTCGTCCTGGTCCCTTTGCAGAAAAACAGCCCCAAAGCATGATGTTTCCACCCAAATGCTTCACAGTAGGTATGGTGTTCTTTGGATGCAACTCAGCATTATTTTTCCTCCAAACACGACGAGTTGAGTTCTTACCAAAAAGTTATATTTTGGTTTCATCTGACCATATGACATTCTCCCAATCCTCTTCTGGATCATCCAAATGCACTCTAGCAAACATCAGACGGGCCTGGACATGTACTGGCTTAAGCAGGGGGACACGTCTGGCACTGCAGGATTTGAGTCCCTGGCGGCATAGTGTGTTACTGATGGTAGGCTTTGTTACTTTGGTCCCAGCTCTCTGCAGGTCATTCACTAGGTCCCCCCGTGTGGTTCTGGGATTTTTGCTCACCGTTCTTGTGATCATTTTGACCCCACTGGGTGAGATCTTGCGTTGAGCCCCAGATCGAGGGAGATTATCAGTGGTCTTGTATGTCTTCCATTTCCTAATAATTGCTCCCACAGTTGATTTCTTCAAACCAAGCTGTTTACCTATTGCAGATTCAGTCTTCCAAGCCTGGTGCAGGTCTTTGACAGCTCTTTGGTCTTGGCCATAGTGGAGTTTGGAGTGTGACTGTTTGAGGTTGTGGACAGGTGTCTTTTATACTGATAACAAGTTCAAACAGGTGCCATTAATACAGGTAAAGAGTGGATGACAGAGGAGCCTCTTAAAGAAGAAGTTACAGGTCTGTGAGAGCCAGAAATCTTGCTTGTTTGTAGGTGACCAAATACTCGCTTGCAAGCCGAAGAACACCATCCCAACCGTTAAGCAAGGGGGTGACAGCATCATGCTGTGGGGGTGATTTGCTGCAGGAGGGACTGGTGCACTTCACAAAATAGATGGCTTCATGAGGAAGGAAAAGTATCAGTCAGGAAGTTAAAGCTTGGTCGCAAATAGGTCTTCCAAATGGACAATGACCCCAAGCATACATCCAAAGTTGTGGCAAAATGGCTTAAGGACAACTAAGTCAAGGTATTGGAGTGGCCATCACAAAGCCCTGACCTCAATCCTATAGAACATTTGTGGGCAGAACTGAAAAAGCGTGTTCGAGCAAGGAGGCCTACAAACCTGACTCAGTTACACCAGCTCTGTCAGGAGGAATGGGCCAAAATTCACCCAACTTATTGTGGGAAGCTTGTGGAAGTCTACCCGTAACGTTTGACCCAAGTTAAACAATTTAAAGGCAATGCTGCCAAATACTAATTGAGTGTATGTAAACTTCTGACCCACTGAGAATGTGATGAAAGAAATAAAATAATAAATGAATAATTTTCTCTACTATTATTCTGACATTTCACATTCTTAAAATAAAGTGGTGATCCTTACTGACCTAAGACAGGGAATTTTTACTAGGATTACATGTCAGGAATTGTGAAAAACTGAGTTTAAATGCATTTGGCTAAGGTGTATGTAAACTGCCGACTTCAACTGTATACGCTTCCCGAGTGCCACTAGAGATCCTAGTTAGAATCCAGGCTCTGTCGTAGCCGGCCGCGACTGGGAGACCCATGGGGCCCAGCCCAGCGTCGTCCAGGGTAGGGGAGGGAATGGCCGGTAGGGATGTAGCTCAGTTGATAGAGCATGGCGTTTGCAACGCCAGGGTTGTGGGTTTGATTCCCAACGGGGGCCAGTATGGAAAATAAATAATAATAATAATGTATGCACTCACTAACTGTAAGTCGCTCTGGATAAGAGCGTCTGCTATATGACTAAAAATAAAAAATGTAAAAATGTAATGTAAATGTTAGATGCTTGTTAAGAAAAAAAAAAATTAATTGGATTAAATGTCAGGAATTGTGAAAAACTTTAAATGCATTTGGCTAAGGTGTAGGTAAACTTCCGACTTCAACTGTATATGTTGTCAGTCAGCTAGTTTGTTAAGATAGCATTAGCGTAGTGCTAGGCTAGTTTTAAACACAACAAACATACAAACCAAAACATTGGCGCTATTTTGACCATTTTGTGTATATTAACAGCAGGGTTATAAACACACAGTCTGTGTGCTTACTAATCATATATATATGTTGTTATTCAGCTAGCTTGTTAAGATATCATAGCACTACGCTAATGCTTATTAACTAACTAGCCAACTAACGTCCACAACCAGAGGACTGTCACAGTGAAAGAGGAGAAGGAGGGTGAAGATGAGGAGGATGAGGATGGATATCTGATTAACAGCAGTGAGTTTTGTCTTGGGAGAGGCAGAAAGCTCTGATTAGAGAAAAGGCCTGCAGTGTCACTGGTCTTTTTAACTATCCCAAAGCCTAGGACCAAGAGGCATGGAGAGGCAGCCTTTAGTTACTATGCCTCCCAGCCTCTGGAATAGCCAGAGAACCTGAGGGGGAAGGAAACTGTGGCATTTTTTAAAAATAGATCTTAAAACACACCTTTTTAGTGGTGCTTTTCCTCAGGGTGCTTTTTAGTCGTGCAGTTTTTATTGTAATTCTTTAGTTTTTTATCCTCTTATATTTGTGTAGTAAATATTTAGTTTTGTTTTAATTGTTTTTATTAGTTTTTTTTCCTGTGAAGCACATTGTGTTCCATTCCATGTCTGAAATGTGCTGTATAAATAAAGCTTGATTTGATTCTCTATGGTGTTATTAGGTCCCTAATATTGAGTTAGGCCTATAAGGTAAGATGGACTGATATGATTGAAATCTCTATGATGTTATTGAATTGAAACAACAAGACACTCAACCCCGTGGATTATTGTACAACTAATAGCTGTTCTCTAACATGACGAATAACACACAACTAACGTTGCCAGAGAGATTCAACCACAAAGACCAGGGAAGTTTTCCAATGCCTCGCAAGGAAGGGCACCTATGGGTAGACGACATTGAATATTCCTTCATTCATTACACTTTGGATGGTGTATCAATATACCCAGCCTCTACAAAGATAGAGACATCCTTCCTAACTTAGTTGCCGGAGAGGAAGGAAACCATTCAGGGATTTCACAATGAGGCTAATGCTGACTTTTAAACAGTTACAGAGTTTAATGGCTGTGATAGGAGAAAACTGAGAATGGATCAACAACATTGTAGTTACTCCACAATACTAACCTAATTGACAGAGTGAAAAGAAGGAAGCCTGTACATAATAAAAATAATAATGCAAAAAATGCTTTTTGTCCTGAATACAAAATGTTATGTTAGGGGCAAATCCAATCGAACACATTACTGACTACCACTTTTCAAATGTTCAAGCTTAGTGGTGGCTGCGTCATGTTATGGGTATGCTTGTAATCATTAAGGACTGGTGAGTTTTTCAGGATAAAAATAAATGGAATGGTGCTAAGCACAGGCAAAATCCTAGAGGAAAACCTGGTTCAGTCTGCTTCCACCAGACTCTGGGAGATGCATTCACCTTTCAGCAGGACAATAACCTAAAACACAAGGCCAAATCTACGCTGGAGTTGCTTACCAAGAAGATAATGAATGTTCCTGAGTGGCCGAGTTACAATTTTGACTTAAATCTACTTGGAAATCTATGGCAAGACCTGAAAATGGTAGTCTAGCAGTGGAGGCTCCTCTGAGTAGGAAAGGGATGAGAAACATCCTCCTCAGTGAATTTCATAAAAATGGTAAAACATTGAAAAAGTCATCCTTTATAGATAAAACTATACTAAATATATTCACCTGTCACCAAATAATTGATTAAAAACACACTGTTTTGCAATGGTCTACAGTAGCCTCAACAGCACTCTGTACGATAGCACAACTCCCATCAAGCTAGCTGGCTAGTTTAGTTACTCAAACATGCTGCTCCAACAGAGTGATGCAATGTTAGCTAGCTGGCTAGTTTAGTTACTCAAACACCCGGCTCAAACAGAGGGATGCTATGTTATCTAGCTGGCTAGTTTAGTTACTCAAACACCCTGCTCAAACAGAGGGATGCTATATTAGCTAGCTGGCTAGTTTAGTTACTCAAACACCCTGCTCCAACAGAGGGATGCTATGTTAGCTAGCTGGCTAGTTTAGTTACTCAAACACCCGGCTCAAACAGAGGGATGCTATATTAGCTAGCTGGCTAGTTTAGTTACTGAAACACCCTGCTCCAACAGAGGGATGCTATGTTAGCTAGCTGGCTAGTTTATTTACTCAAACACCCAGCTCAAACATATAAACATATCTGAATTTGACCATTAGAAACTCTTGTTTGCAACTGTTGGACAAATTATTACACCCTAGATAAGCTATTTGCAGGCAAGAGTGTGCAAGGCGGTATTGAGTCACTGTCCGTATGTCACCTACGTTGTAAACTTTCATTCATAGACTAGGTTGTAGCAACCTCATGATGGGTATTGGGAAATGTTGAGTATCATGTAGTACCCTAAACCTATCGATGTTACATTGAACTGGGTGAATGGAATATGAATGACAGTCATTTATATTTACATTTTAGTCATTTAGCAGACGCTCTTATCCAGAGCGACTTACAGGAGCAATTAGGGTTAAGTGCCTTGCTCAAGGGCACATTTACGTCATTTAGCAGACGCTCTTATCCAGAGCGACTACAAATTGGTGCATTCACCCTATAGCCAGTGGGATAACCACTTTACAATTATACTTTCTTTTTTTTTTTTTTTTTTTTTTTGGGGGGTGGTAGAAGGATTACTTTATCCTTAAAGAGGTGGGGTTTCAAATGTCTCCGGAAGGTGGTGAGTGACTCCGCTGTCCTGGTCATCAGTCATCCAACATGCTGTAATAGAAATAAGGCCATGCTCATTAAAAAAGAAAATGGTCCTCCCTCATCTTAAACGGCATTTACGGCCACTGTTGTCTAGCAATGATCAACAACCAATTTGATGGAGCGTGAAGAAGTTGTAAAATAATAATGGGGAAATGTTGCACAATCCAGGTTTAGGAAGCTCTTAGAGACTTACCCAGAAAGACTCAACTGTAACCGCTTCTAAAAGGTGCTTCTATAAAGTATTGACTCGGGTGTGAATACGTACACTACCGGTCAACATATTTAGAACACCTAATCATTTAAGGGTTTTTCTTTAATTTGACTATTTTCTACATTGTAGACTAATAGTGAAGACATCAAAACTATGAAATAACACATATGGAATCATGTAGTAACCAAAAAAGTGTTAAACAAATCAAAATATGTTTTATATTTGAGATTCTTCAAATAGCCACCCTTTGCCTTGATGACAGCTTTGCACACTCTTGTCATTCTCTCAACCAGCTTCACCTGGAATGCTTTTCCAACAGTCTTGAAGGAGTTCCCACATATGATGAGCACTTGTTGGCTGCTTTTCCTTCACTCTGCGGTCCGACTCATCCCAAACCATCTTCAATTTGGTTGAGGTTGGGGGATTGTGGAGGCCTGGTTATCTGATGCAGCAGTTACATCACTTTCCTTGGTAAATTAGCCCTTACACAGCCTGGAAGTGGGTCATTGTCCTGTTGAAAAACAAATGATAGTCCAACTAAGTTCAAACCAGATGGGATGGTGTATTGCTGCAGAATGCTGTGGTAGCCATGCTGGTTAAGTGTGCCTTGAATTCTAAATAAATCACAGACAGTGTCACCAGCAAAGCACCCCCACACCATAACACCTCCTCCTCCATGCTTTACGGTGGGAAATACATATGCGGAGATCATCCGCCAAAGCCTATTCTCCCTCAGGAGACTGAAAATATTTGGCATGGGTCCTCAGATCCTCAAAAAAAGACACAGCGGCACAATCGAGAGCATACTGACTGGTTGCATCTCAGACTGTTATGGCAACTGCTTGGCCTCCGACCGCAAGGCACGACAGAGGGTAGTGCGTACGGCCCAGTACATCACTGGGGCCAAGCTTCCTGCCATCCAGGACCTCTATACCAGGTGGTGTCAGAGGAAGGCCCTCAAAATTGTCAAAGACTCCAGCCACCCTAGTCATAGACTGTTCTCTCTGCTACCGCACGGCAAGCGGTACCGGAGTGCCAAGTCTAGGTCCAAAATACTTCTCAACAGCTTCTACCCCCAAGCCATAAGACTCCTGAACAGCTAATCATGGCTACCCGGACTATTTACACTGCCCCCCCACCCCAGCTTTTTACGCTGCTGCTACTCTGTTAATTATTTATGCATAGTCACTTTAACTCTACCCACATGTACATATTACTTCAACTACCTCAACTAGCCGGTGCCCACGCACATTGACTCTGCACCTGTTCCCCCTGTATATAAAGCCTCCCTACTATTATTTTATTTTACTTCTGCTCTTTTACTTTTTTCTCAACACTTTTTTGTTATTTTATTTATTCTACTTTTTTTTAAATTAAATGCACTGTTGGTTTAGGGCTGTAAGTAAGCATTTCACTGTAATGTCTGCACCTGTTGTATTCGGTGCATTTGGCCAATAAGATTTGATTTGATTTGATGCGTTCACCCACACTGCGTCTCACACAGAAACAGCGGTTTGAACCAAAAATCTCCAATTTGGACTACAAACCAAAGGACAAATTTCCACTGGTCTAATGTCCATTGCTTGTGTTTCTTGGCCCAAGCAAGTCTCTTCTTCTTATTGGTGTCCTTTAGTAGTGGTTTCTTTGCAGCAGTTCGACCATGAAGGACTGATTCACACAGTCCCCTCTGAACAGTTGATGTTGAGGTGTGTCTGTGACTTGAACTCTGAAGCATTTATTTGGGCTGCAATTTCTGAGGCTGGTAACTCTAATGAACTTATCCTTTGCAGCAGAGGTAACTCTGGGTCTTCCATTCCTGTGGCGGTCCTCATGAGAGCCAGTTTCATCATAGAGCTTGATGGTTTTTGCGACTGCACTTTAAGAAACTTTCAAAGTTCTTGAAATTTTCCGGAGTGACTGATCTTCATGTCTTAAAGTAATGATGGACTGTCGTTTCTCTTTGCTTATGTGAGCTGTTCTTACCATAATATGGACTTGGTCTTTTACCAAATATGGCTATCTTCTGTGTACCCCCCCTTACCTTGTCACAACAAAACTGATTGAATCAAATGCATTAAGAAGGAAAGAAATTCCACAAATTAACTTTGAAGAAGGCACACCTGTTTATTGAAATGCATTCCAGGTGACTACCTCATGAAGCTGGTTGAGAGAATGTCAAGATTGTGCAAAGCTGTCATCAAGGCAAAGGGTGGCTATTTGAAGAATCACAAATATTTTTTAGACCCCAGGAAGAGTAGCTGCTGCCTTGGGAGAAGCTAATGGGGATCCCTAATGAATACAAATACTTTTTTGGTTACTACATGATCCCATTTGTGTTATTTCATAGTTTTGATGTCTTCACTATTATTTTACAATGTAGAGCATATTACAAATTAAGAAAAACCCTTGAATGAGTAGGTGTTCTAAAACTTTTGACCGGTAGTGTATGTAAATGAGATTTTTCTTTATTTAATTTAAATAGATTTATGCACAACAGCATTCTATCCAAGCTGGGAGAGAGCACGAGGAGGGTTCATGTCATGCAGGTTCAGGTAGCAGCTACAGGACAGTTGTATATTATTTTAAACATCAATTGGTAGCTGATTAGTATGCACGGAACATTTATTTTCAAATCTGCAATGTTTGAATGTCCAGTTTTAATTACTGAACAATAAATGACATTATTACCACCAGCCAGCAGGCTATAAAATTGCAGCATTACGACACCGTGTATAGATTTCGTGAAATGTTAGGCCCCGTGTAGCTCAGTTGGTAGAGCATGTCGTTTGCAACGCCAGGGTTGTGGGTTCGATTCCCACGGGGGCCAGTATGAAAAAATAAATAAAAATATGCACTCAGTAACTGTAAGTCGCTCTGGATAAGAGCGTCTGCTAAATTACTAAAATGTAAACATGAGAAAATGGCGACCAAATAGAGGCCTACCAATAAACCATTAGCTAAAGCAAAGCTTTACATTCTCTTGCACCACAGGAACACTATCATCAATTAATTAGGCATGAAGCCGCATAGACATGTCTCTATTTCAGCACGATGTACAGCGATCGGTTTGTGAGTGGATATCTGGCTGAAACATTCAATGTTATTTTATATATAGAGGCCCAAAGTCCAACCTTGCGGGGTCCAGAGAAACTGCGTTAACTTTAGAAAATGAGTTACTAAAAGCAGATGGCTTCCTACGACTGGAGTATTATTTGTATGTTGGCCGAATCCCAACGTTTCAGTTGAACGGAAGTGAAGGTGGAGTTACATGTTCTCTATTCTCCATTTTGTCTTTTGACTTTAGGCAGAGAGTCACATGTTGAAATATAATGTCTCGGTCCTCTACCTCCCTGATCTAAAAGGTCCGTAGACTACAGATAAACATTGTGTAACTGCCTCTGTCGCCAGTTTATTTCATGTATTAGCACTTTAGTTTATTTCATGTATTTGCACTTTTTATTATTTAATTTCTTCTGAATTGTATGTTTACAGCAAGACGGAACTAATTATTGGTTCCGCCCGAGTGTTGTCACCCGAGCGCCTTTAGCGACGCACCGAGGAAACTTTACCGCAAAAAGCGAATTATTTTTCCACTGTTATCGTGTTTAAGTGCATACTTACAAAGAAAGTATACAGAAGAAGATAAAGGACATTTAAAAGGATGTTTAGCACCTCTGTGTGATAAGCAGTGTCGTATCGAGTGAGTGGTGGCATTTATTGCTGATGAACAAAAGGAGTCTGCTCATACTGAACGTTGATCATAAGGTTTATTCAGACCACAAGCTTCAGCATGAGTAACAGACTCGCGAGGTCTGGAGAGCAGTGTCCTCCAATTCTAATGGCTGCTCTGCCCGCTCTTCTTCGTGTACCCCTATTTATAAACAATGCAACAAGATGGGCTCCCTCTTCTGGCCAATCACCAGTCTCCAACACACTTCCTGTCTATTGTATGTGACATTACACTAAACATTGCCTTTTGATACTAACATAACCAACATTCCATTTCTTCATGAAAAACATTTAACAAAGACATAATCTTAATACACTACAGCAGCAATGAGGTTTGTTGACTATTTATTTTGCTATGAGGGTGTTTGTGTTTACGTGCGTCATTTTTTGGTGTAAAATATACATAAAGTGTCTAGCTGTATGAGCTTGATTATAACGCCAGATGTGTGAGACATGCATATGGCATTATTTTGTTAATGTATTTTTTCTTTCTTTAAACCAGTTCTCACGGGTTGACCAGCATTAAAGCCCTGTATTCAAATCAAGACCTCTTGCCTCATGCCTGTCACTGGAGGAGCTACAATATTTATGCACAACAGTGTTCTATCCAAGCTGGGAGAGACACAACAAAATGTGGAATAAGTCGAGGGGTATGGATCCATTCTGAAGACACAGTAGCTATAGATAGTACACTGAATAATGAAACAATCCCTAGTAAGCTAATGTTTCGAGGGCGTGCTGACAGTATTATTTGGCATTAATAGACTGGTTTTAAGCACAACAGCATTCTATCCAAGCTGGGAGAGAGCACGAGGAGGGTTCATGTCATGCAGGTTCAGGTAGCAGCTACAGGACAGTGGTATATTATTTTAAAAATCAATTTGTAGCTGATTAGTATACATGGACAATTTATTTTAAAATCTGCAATGTTTGAATGTCCAGTTTTAATTACTGAACAAGTAATGGCATTATTGCCACCAGCCAGCAGTCTAAAGAAATTCCAGCATTATGACACCGTGTATAGATTTCGTGAAATGTTAGGCGCTGTGTTGCTCAGTTGGTAGAGCACGTCGTTTGCAACGGCAGGATTGTGGGTTCGATTCCCACGGGGGGCCAGTATGAAAAAAAATGATATATGCACTCACTAACTGTAACGCTCTGGATAAGAGCGTCTGCTAAATGACTAAAATGAGAAAATGACAACCAAATAGAGGCCTACCAATAAACCTTTATCCATTAGCTAAAGCAAAGCTTTACATGCTCTTGCACCACAGAAACACTATCATCGATTAATTAGGCACGCAGCCGCATGGACATGTCTCTATTTCAGCACGATGTACAGCGATCGGTTTGTGAGTGGATATCTGGCTGAAACATTCAATTTTATTTTAATATTAGGGAGAAGCCCAAAGTCCAGCCTTGCGGGGTCCAGAGAAACTGCGTTAACTTTAGAAAATGAGCTACTAAAAGCAGAAGGCTTCCTACGACTGGAGTATTATTTGAATGTTGGCCGAATCCCAACGTTTCAGTTGAACGGAAGTGAAGGCGGAGCCTGGCTCTTTTCTCTTGTGACTTTACGCTCCGTGCAGAGTAGAACACCAGACAACATGATTGAACAAAGGAGGAATGTTAAAATGATATCGGACGGTAACTTTTGAAAATGAGCTAAGCAGACTACTGCTGTATTATTATTTGTATGTTGGCGGAAGTCCTATTTTTCATTCGAACGGAAGTGAAGGTGGAGTTACATGTTCTCTATTCTCCATTTTGTCTTTAGGCAGAGAGTCGCATGTTGAAATATAACGTCTCGGTCCTCTACCTCCCTGATCTAAAAGGTCCGTAGACTAGAGATAAACATCTAGTTAACTTCGCCTGAACTCTGCAATCGACCATAAACACACGTTTCTACAATGAATCAGGTGAGTTTAGATTAATTTAATCATTTTTATAACGGGTCTTTGTGGCCTACTTCCTGCTTTTACACTGCGCGCATTTAATGGTCCTTGACTTTTGGAAAATCATTTGTGTAGTTTAGCTGGTTACTCGTAGCCAGGCCCGGCGGCAGGATGAACTCGGCAAGGGGGCATCAGAAATGACTAAGGGGGCACAACTATTTTCGCTTGCTGATAACACAGGATCGATAATAACCGATAGTACAATTACACACAATGTATTTGCAGCCATGCACGGCTGTCTTGCAGCAAGAATACAGGCTACTGCACCGCTTTACAAACATGGACAATCCATAAATAGCAAGTTATGACAACGCTACACAGCTACATGCACAATACCCAACAATCCAATGCAAAACAGTTGCTAATTACCGTAATAACACTTCCTCATGCCAATACAATGCATTTCCAATCGCGGAAAGCAAACAATAATGCACTACCAATGACTTATCGGTACAATGCAGCTAGTTGGAGCTTGCCAGTTGGCTGTAGGCTACTCCACTAGCAGCTCGCCAGTTGACTGTAGGCTACTCCACTAGCAGCTTGCCAGTTGGCTGTAGGCTACTCCACTAGCAACTTGCCAGTTGGCTGTAGGCTACTCCACTAGCAGCTTGCCAGTTGGCTGTAGGCTACTCCATTAGCAGCTTACCAGTTGGCTGTAGGCTACTCCACTAGCAGCTTGCCAGTTGGCTGTAGGCTACTCCACTAGCAGCTTGCTAAAAACTGTAAGCAAGCTAGCCTTTTAGCTTCCCACAGATTTAGATGTGGCTTAGTGTTGTAGGTTACGGTCTTGCTGAAAGGTGAGTTCCTCTCCCAGTGTCTGGTGTAAAGCAGACTGAAGCAGTCTTTCCTCTAGGAAATCCCGTTTCGTTTCATCCTGTAAAACTCCCCTGTCTTTGACGATGTCAAGCATTTCCTTACCATGATGCAGCCATCACCATGCTTGGAAATAAGGAGGCAGTTACTCAGTGATATTATGTTGGATTTTACCCAAACTTAAGGCTTTGCATTTAGGCCCAAAAAGTGTATTCATTTGCCCTGTTAATTTTTTTTAGCAGTATTACTTTAGTGCCTTGTTGCAAACAAGATCTGAAATATTTATATTCTCCTTTCACTCTGTCATTTAGGTCATTATTGTGGATTATTGTGAATAGTCACATGTACAGGGTTGCAGGTGGTCACTGTGGTCTAAGGCACTGCACTGCACAGCATCGTCCAGGGTAGGGGAGGGAATGGCCGGCAGGGATGTAGCTCAGTTGGTAGAGCATGACGTTTGCAACGGCAGGGTTGTGGGTTCGATTCCCATGGGGGGCCAGTATGAAAAACTAGTCACATGTACAGGGTTGCAGGTGGTCATTATTGTGAATAGTCACATGTACAGGGTTGCAGGTGGTCATTATTGGGGATTATTGTGAACATCTTTGATGTGTCTGGGTGGCTTAATACACCATACACAACATCATTATTAACAGAGGAAGGGTTAGTCATTCAAATAAATCATGTTACCCGCTATTAGTTTACAGTCCATATCACTTATTATGTGATTTCTTAACACCAACTTTACTGACTATTTTAGTTATTGTTTTGTATTTGTTTGTACACATTTGTAGAATTTTGTTTTTACTTTCACATTATTTTGTGTAGATGAATTACGAAAAATTATAATCAAACCTATTTCAATCCCACTTTTTAAAGCAACAACATGTGAAAAAAAGTTATAGTGGGTGTAGACTTTCCATAGGAACTGTATAGCCTAATAATATTTAGGAAGTTAATTTCCTTGGGAAGATAACTGCCTGTGCTTCTCCGTCCATTCATATATAGACTACTCTATTTAATTGAGACCAAACGCTCACCTGATCTGGCACGCCCAACTAGGAGAGGAGAGGTATGGCTGCTGAACTAGGACAGGAGAGGTATGGCTGCTGAACTAGGAGAGGAGAGGTATGGCTGCTGAACTAGGAGAGGAGAGGAGAGGTATGGCTGCTGAACGAGGAGAGGTATGGCTGCTGAACTAGGAGAGGAGAGGTATGGCTGCTGAACTAGGACAGGAGAGGAGAGGTATGGCTGCTGAACTAGGACAGGAGAGGAGAGGTATGGCTGCTGAACTAGGACAGGAGAGGAGAGGTATGGCTGCTGAACTAGGAGAGGAGAGGTATGGCTGCTGAACTAGGACAGGAGAGGTATGGCTGCTCAACTAGGACAGGAGAGGTATGGCTGCTGAACTAGGAGAGGAGAGGAGAGGTATGGCTGCTGAACTAGGAGAGGAGAGGTATGACTGCTGAACTAGGACAGGAGAGGTATGGCTGCTGAACTAGGACAGGAGAGGTATGGCTGCTGAACTAGGACAGGAGAGGTATGGCTGCTGAACTAGGAGAGGAGAGGTATGGCTGCTGAACTAGGAGAGGAGAGGTATGGCTGCTGAACTAGGAGAGGAGAGGTATGGCTAATGAACTAGGAGAGGAGAGGAGAGGCTGATGAACTAGGAGAGGAGAGATATGGCTGCTGAAATGGGACAGGAGAGGTATGGCTGCTGAACTAGGACAGGAGAGGTATGGCTGCTGAACTAGGACAGGAGAGGTATGGCTGCTGAACTAGGACAGGAGAGGTATGGCTGCTGAACTAGGACAGGAGAGGTATGGCTGCTGAACTAGGACAGGAGAGGTATGGCTGCTGAACTAGGAGAGGAGAGGTATGGCTGCTGAACTAGGAGAGGAGAGGTATGGCTGCTGAACTAGGAGAGGAGAGGAGAGGCTGATGAACTAGGAGAGGAGAGGTATGGCTGCTGAACTAGGACAGGACAGGACAGGAGAGGTATGCCTGCTGAACTAGGACAGGACAGGAGAGGTATGCCTGCTGAACTAGGAGAGGAGAGGTATGGCTGCTGAACTAGGAGAAAGGTGCGCGAACTAGGACAGGAGAGGTATGGCTGCTGAACTTGAAACAGCAAGAAAGATGAGTGGTCCGTTGCACTTTCTCTTGACCTACGTTTTGCACGTAGGATATAGCCTGTCTTTTAGGAGCGGGATATTTTCAGTCAGAGACAAATAAATGGATAATTAATATATAATGAGAAGGAGAAGACTCAACGCTCGATCCCCATGTTGCGCCTTTTGCTTTATATTGATAATCACATTTTGGGATTTCACCTCGACTCACATTGGTTGAGCGTCCCCAACTTCTTTCTATTAACAGACACTGTAGTAAACTATAGCCTCATTATATTTAAGTGAATTTCCTTGGAAAGATAACTGCCATGTGATTTATTCGCCCATTCATAGGTAGTCTGGTAGGCTAGTGTGTGAATAATGTGACAGAGGTGCTTTTAGTACAATAGCTAGGCTAACGCATACCCAGCAGAAAGACACCGTTTCCAAATAATCTGCGGAACAAGTATATTTATCACAACGTTTTCTGTCTGACCGCCCTTAACATGAAAAATACGGACCGCGCTCCAATGATCTCTGTCGGAGCCCGCAGCCCTCTACCTCCAAACATCTTTGTTGTATTAATTTGAAAGTGGAAAGAAATATATACAGTACCAGTCAAAAGTTTGGACACACCTACTCATTCAAGGGTTTTTCTTTATTTTTAAGTTGTAGAATAATAGTGAAGATATCAAAACTATGAAATAACACATATGGAACGATGTAGTAACCAAGAAAGTGTTAAACAGATCAAAATATGTGATGTTTGAGATTCTTCAAATAGCCACCCTTTGCCTTGATGACAGCTTTGCACACTCTTGGCATTCTCTCAACCAGCTTCATGAGGTAGTCACCTGGAATATATTCTGATTTGTTTAACACTTTGTTGGTTACAACATTATTCCATATGTGTTTTTCATAGTTTGGATATTATTACATTTTAGTACATTTATCAGCCAAAACATACATTTACATTTACATTTTAGTCATTTAGCAGACGCTCTTATCCAGAGCGACTTACAGGAGCAATTAGGGTTAAGTGCCTTGCTCAAGGGCACATTAACGTCATTTAGCAGACGCTCTTAGCCAGAGCGACTCACAAATTGGTGCGTTCACCCTATAGCCAGTGGGATAACCACTTTACAATTTTGGGGGGTTAGAAGGAATACTTTATCCTATCCCAGGTATTCCTTAAAGAGGTGGGGTTTCAAGTGTCTCCGGAAGGTGGTGAGTGACTCCGCTGTCCTGGCGTCGTGAGGGAGCTTGTTCCACCATTGGGGTGCCAGAGCAGCGAACAGTTTTGACTGGGCTGAGCGGGAGCTATGCTTCCGCAGAGGAAGGGGAGCCAGCAGGCCAGAGGTGGATGAACGCAATGCCCTCGTTTGGGTGTAGGGACTGATCAGAGCCTGAAGGTACAGAGGTGCCGTTCCCCTCACTGCTCCATAGGCAAGCACCATGGTCTTGTAGCGGATGCGAGCTTCAACTGGAAGCCAGTGGAGTGTGCGGAGGAGGGGGTGACGTGAGAGAACTTGGGAAGGTTGAACACCAGACGGGCTGCGGCATTCTGGATGAGTTGTAGGGGTTTAATGGCACAGGCAGGGAGGCCAGCCAACAGCGAGTTGCAGTAGTCCAGACGGGAGATGACAAGTGCCTGGATTAGGACCTGTGCCGCTTCCTGTGTAAGGCAGGGTCGAACATGACACCCACCCTTTTTTTATGTGTTCTATTGCAAACTGTCATCAACATGAAGCTTTCCAACGTAACATCAACTATCCAATCAAAGCCACATTGACAATTTGAAATTAGCACATCAATTACAAATAATTACAATTTAATATATTTAAATCCCACTTTGTAACGTAACAAAATGTGAAAAAGGTTCAAGGGAGTGCAGACGTTCTAAAGGCAATGTATTATATTAGGTTAACATTTCAAAATAGTCTGATGCATATCCTGTAGATCAGATCAAATAGCCTGTAGATCAGATCAAATAGCCTGAAGATCAGATCAAGGAACGCTGTCTATACTTCCATCCCTTTTGTTATTGGCTGAATCCATCGCCAGCAATGCCCAAAAATATTCTTGGAATTCTCACATAGAAACGTAATTGGGGTCTAAAATAAAAATAAGCTAAATCAATTTGCCCTTTTTCCCGATAGGGAATGTCCTATTGGTCTGAAGTGTAAGATATTGGTTTCTCCCGTGGGAGCCCCGGGTTCATATCCTGCGTGTTACATACAGTTACAATATTTGAGCGCTGCAAATCTGCGTAGCAAGCAAACAGACGATGTGTATTATTTTTAACATGCTGTGAAAGTAGTACTCACTTTTAGGAATGGGTAATCGTTTACAAGTTACAAGCTATATCATAAACCCATCGTTGAAAACCACATTTTTCATCTTCTGTGGTTTGGTAACTTCCTGTTGTTCAACGGACCGGAATGAAGAAGCAGAGTTTGGAAAACAATTTTTTGGTGTCCATTAAGTCTTAAACAGCAAGGGGGCATTGTTTCCACTCCGTTGTGGCCGTCCCCATTTAATGCAAGACCTCATCAGACCATTGTTTTGTTGTTTTACCCTTAGTGTACTAACATGAGAACTCCACTACCCTCTTTTGGGGATTTACAGGAAACACCTATTCCACCCCCCTCCTCCCTCTCCCTCCAACCCTCCTCCCCCCTCCCCCTCTTGGGGTCCCCAGGTCGTGCCTCTCCTGGTAACTTACTGCTGGGTCTGAAGAGGGTGTCTGTGCTGCTGGTCGACTGCAGGAAAACACCGGGACGGAGTGGGTTTATGCTCTTACATACATTTATTTTGGGACACTCCCTAGATGTCCTTAATTACCATTAAATACAATCACTAACCTTCTTAAAATGTAGAATCATTAGAAGCACTCCTACCCCATTGGTTACATTGATGATTTTAACCCATCCAAAATGCTCAAATCTGATCACAAGAGTTTGGAAAGCTGGGCCTTGAACTAACTTCGATATGAAGAAGGAACCCTAACTGTCTGTCTTTGTTTCGCAGGGGACAGCCCTAACCGTCGCTCTCTCAGTAGAAGGGGCATATCATCTGGGGAGGCTAACCAACATCATGATGCTGACGAGGCAGAGAAGAGTCTCTCCAGATCAGAACACCTCAAGAAACACCAGCAGAGACTTACAGGGAAGAAACCTCACCGCTGCTTTGACTGTGGAAAGAGTTTCACCTCTTCAGCAAATCTTAAAACACACCAGAGAATTCATACTGGAGAGAAACCTTACCACTGCTCTGACTGTGGGAAGAGTTTTGCTCAGTTAGGGACCCTGAAAAAACACCAGCTGAGACACACAGGAGAGAAACTTTTTAGCTGTGGACAATGTGGGAGGAGATTCACTGTGTCAGGAGCCCTGACAGTTCACCAACGAATACACACAGGAGCAAAACCTTTTCACTGCACTGACTGTGGGATGAGTTTTGCCCACTCAAGTAGTCTGAAAACACACCAGCAGAAACACAAAGGAGAGAAGCCTTACCACTGCTCCCTGTGTGGAGCGAGTTTTACCCAGTTAGGGAAGCTGAAAATGCATGAGAGAATACACACAGGAGAGAAGCCTCATCACTGCTCCCTGTGCGGAACGAGTTTTACCCAGTTATGGAACCTGAAAATGCATGAGAGAAAACACACAGGATAAAAGCCTTACTACTGCTCCCAGTGCGGAAAGAGTTTTACCAGCTTATGGAACCTGAAAATGCATGCGAGAATACACACAGGAGAAAAGCCTTACCACTGCTCCCTGTGTAAGAAGAGTTTTTCCCAGTTAGGGAACCTGAAAATGCATGCGAGAATGCACACAGGAGAGAAGCCTTACCACTACTCTTAAAGCGTAGAATACTGCTCCCACTTTTTGACTGTGAAATTGTGATTTTGTTCATGCCACATGAAATCGAATTGTATAAAGCAGACTCAAAAAAGACATCACCTGAATATGAAGCAGGCTATGTCAGTTTGAATGTATCCGAGTAAAGGACGTCATGCTGCTTACTTAGCGATGACTACTTTCTCTCAATTAGACACATACAGTACCAGTCAAATGTTTTACTATTTTCTACATTGTAGAATAATAGTGAAGACATCAAAACTATGAAATAACACATATGGAATTATTTAGTGACCCAAATTTTTTTTTACAAATTATATTTGAGATTCTTCAAATGAGCCACCCTTTGCCTTGATGACAGCTTTGCACACTCTTGGAGTGCATGGTGACAGTGATTGCGTCTGTTAAACAGGTACACTTGTGGGAACTCGGGGGAGGTCAAATCATGACATCAGTGATTTTCAGGTCGGAAAGATATGAAAGTATTTGCCCCCTTTCTAATTTTCTCAGTCCCTACACCCAAACGAGGGCATTGCGTTCATCCACCTCTGGCCTGCTGGCTCCCCTACCTCTGCGGAAGCACAGTTCCCGCTCAGCCCAGTCAAAACTGTTCGCTGCTCTGGCACCCCAATGGTGGAACAAGCTCCCTCACGACGCCAGGACAGCGGAGTCACTCACCACCTTCCGGAGACATTTGAAACCCCACCTCTTTAAGGAATACCTGGGATAGGATTGGCGTTTGCAACGCCAGGGTTGTGGGTTCGATAAAAATAATGTATGTGCTAACTGTAAGTCGCTCTGGATAAGAGCGTCTGCTAAATGACTAAAATGTAAATGTAAATGATAAAGTAATCCTTCTACCCCCCCCCCAAAAAAAAAACAACAACAAAAAAACATTGTAAAGTGGTTATCCCACTGGCTATAAGGTGAATGCACCAATTTGTAAGTCGCTCTGGATAAGAGCATCTGCTAAATGACGTAAATGTTTTGCAAAGTTGTGATACTGAATGTTATCAGATCTTCAACCAAAACCTAATATTAGATAAAGGGAACATAAGTGAACAAATAACACAACTATTTCATAAACAAAGTTATGCAACACCCAATTCCCCTGTGTGAAAAAGTAATTGCCCCCTTACACTCAATAACTGTTTGTGCCACCTTTAGCTGCAATGACTCCAACCAAATGCTTCCTGTAGTTGTTGATCAGTCTCTCACGTCGCTGTGGAGGAATTTTGGCCCACTCTTCCATGCGGAACTGCTTTATCTCAGTGACATTTGGGTTTTCAAGCATGAACTGCTCGTTTCAAGTCCTGCCACAACATTTCAATTCGGATTAGGTCTGGACTTTGACTAGGCCATTCCAAAACTTCCAATTTGTTGCTTTTTAGCTATTTTCATGTAGACTTGATTGTGTGTTTTGGATCATTGTCTTGCTGCATGACCCAGCTGCACTTCAGCTTCAGCTCACAGACGGATGGTCTGACATTCTCCTGTAGAATTCTCTGATACAGAGCAGAATTCATGGTTCCTTCTATTAAGGCAAGTCGTCCAGGTCCTGAGGCAGCAAAGCATCCCCAAACCATCACACCACCACCACCATGCTTGACCACGGTATGTAGTCTACCTTACTAGTTATAGATGGTCTCTATGGTAAAAAGGGCCCTTATACACCACCATGCTTGACCTTTGGTATGATGTTCTCACTGTGGAATGCAGTGTTTGGTTTTCGCCAGGCATAATGGGACCCATCTCGTCCGAAAAGTTGACTCAAGTTTGCCAAAAAGCACCTGGATGATCATCAAGACTCTTGGAAGAACGTTCTATGGACAGATTCAAAAGTATAACTTTTTGGACGACATGGTTCCAGTAATGCCTGGCGAAAACCAAACTCTGCATTCAAACTCCATTCAACACCACCCATCTATCTCTTAACACCATCCATATAGGATTTCTATTTGCCATATATTTTTCAACTGTACTGTGATGTTTTACAAATGTTCTGAACCTTTCTATTCTCATTGTTTCTACAGATTGTAAATTGAAAATAATTTTTTTTGCTAAAAGTATTATTATATTATTGATCGATTGACTATGACTTTTCAGATCACCCAGTAATGCTACAGTGGGGAAAAAAAAGTATTTAGTCAGCCACCAATTGTGCAAGTTCTCCCACCTAAAAAGATGAGAGGCCTGTAATTTTCATCATAGGTACACGTCAACTATGACAGACAAATTGAGATTTTTTTTTCTCCAGAAAATCACATTGTAGGATTTTTTATGAATTTATTTGCAAATTATGGTGGAAAATAAGTATTTGGTCACCTACAAACAAGCAAGATTTCTGGCTCTCACAGACCTGTCACTTCTTCTTTAAGAGGCTCCTCTGTCCTCAACTTGTTACCTGTATTAATGGCACCTGTTTGAACTTGTTATCAGTATAAAAGACACCTGTCCACAACGTCAAACAGTCACACTCCAAACTCCACTATGGCCAAGACCAAAGAGCTGTCAAAGGACACCAGAAACAAAATTGTAGACCTGCACCAGGCTGGGAAGACTGAATCTGCAATAGGTAAGCAGCTTGGTTTGAAGAAATCAACTGTGGGAGCAATTATTAGGAAATGGAAGACATACAAGACCACTGATAATCTCCCTCGATCTGGGGCTCCACGCAAGATCTCACCCCGTGGGGTCAAAATGATCACAAGAACGGTGAGCAAAAATCCCAGAACCACACGGGGGGACCTAGTGAATGACCTGCAGAGAACTGGGACCAAAGTAACAAAGCCTACCATCAGTAACACACTACGCCGCCAGGGACTGAAATCCTGCTGTGCAGACGTGTCCCCCTGCTTAAGCCAGTACATGTCCAGGCCTGTCTGAAGTTTGCTAGAGTGCATTTGGATGATCCAGAAGAGGATTGGGAGAATGTCATATGGTCAGATGAAACCAAAATATAACTTTTTGGTAAAAACTCAACTCGTCGTGTTTGGAGGACAAAGAATGCTGAGCTGCATCCAAAGAACACCATACCTACTGTGAAGCATGGGGGTGGAAACATCATGCTTTGGGGCTGTTTTTCTGCAAAGGGACCAGGATGACTGATCCGTGTAAAGGAAAGAATTAATGGGGCCATTTATCGTGAGATTTTGAGTGAAAACCTCCTTCCATCAGCAAGGGCATTGAAGATGAAACGTGGCTGGGTCTTTCAGCATGACAATGATCCCAAACACACCGCCCGGGCAAAGAAGGAGTGGCTTCGTAAGAAGCATTTCAAGGTCCTGGAGTGGCCTAGCCAGTCTCCAGATCTCAACCCATAGAAAATCTTTGGAGGGAGTTGAAAGTCCGTGTTGCCCAGCGACAGCCCCAAAACATCACTGCTCTAGAGGAGATCTGCATGGAGGAATGGGCCAAAATACCAGCAACAGTGTGTGAAAACCTTGTGAAGACTTACAGAAAACGTTTGACCTGTGTCATTGCCAACAAAGGGTATATAACAAAGTATTGAGAAACTTTTGTTATTGACCAAATACTTATTTTCCACCATAATTTGCAAATTAATTCATTAAAAATCCTACAATGTGATTTTCTGGATTATTTTTTCTCATTTTGTCTGTCATAGTTGACGTGTACCTATGATGAAAATTGGGAGAAAAAAAGTGGGAGAACTTGCACAATTGGTGGCTGACTAAATACTTTTTTTCCCCACTGTATCTGCAAGGTTAGCTCCAGGTAAATATTGCAATCCTTTAGCCATTCCTGAATCCGGTGTTCTTTTTCCGTATCACTTCATAAACACTCTGCCATGGGATCGGTACGTCAAAAATCTCTTCCCAACTATTTTGCAATCTATATGGGATGGCTGTCAATCCCTTGGTCCTTAAATGAAACTGGAATACATTTTTTATTTATCACAGTTTTCTTTAACCAATTATGTTCTTTAATGAAAGGCCGACAGACAAGTTCCTTACTTTCTCCCCCTTCCACTTTCCTCTTCCATTTTTTTGCGTTAAGGCTGCAATTATTTGGTTATAATTTTGGGTAGAGCAGACATTTCCATATGTTTTTTGTTAGGTGCATGTTAAGGCTGCAATTATAACTCCACCAGTCCTACCGATGATATCATTTACGAAGATTATACCCTTTTAAAACATTTTGTCAAAAAAAATAGGTTTATTATACATACATGGGTCATTATAACAGGTAACAGTGGAACTATTCATGTGAAAAAAGAACAAACAGAGGATTCCTTTTATTAATAATGTACAGTTGAAGTCGGAAGTTTACATACACCTTAGCCAAATATATTTAAACTCAGTTTTTCACAATTCCTGACATTTAATCCTACTAAAAATCCCTGTTTTAGGTCAGTTAGGATCAACACTTTTATTTTAAGAATGTGAAATGTCAGAATAATAGTAGAGAGAATGTTTTATTTAAGCTTTTATTTATTTCAGCACATTCCCAGTGGGTCAGAAGTTTACATACACTCAATTTAGTATTTGGTAGCATTGCCTTTAAATTGTTTTAACTTGGGTCAAACGTTTTGGGTAGCCTTCCACAAGCGTCCTACAATAAGTTGGGTGAATTTTGGCCCATTCCTCTTGACAGAGTTGGTGTAACTGAGTCAGGTTTGTAGGCCTCCTTGCTCGCACACACTTTTTCAGTTCTGCCCACACATTTTCTATAGGATTGAGGTCAGGGCTTTGTGATGGCCACTCCAATACCTTGAGTTTGTTGTCCTTAAGCAAAATCTTGAGATGTTGCTTCAATATATCCAAACAATTTTCCGTCCTCATGATGCTATCTATTTTGTGAAGTGCACCAGTCCCTCCTGCAGCAAAGCACCCCCACAGCATGATGCTGCCACCCCCGTGCTTCACGGTTGGGATGGTGTTCTTTGTCTTGAGATGTTGCTTCAATATATCCACATAATTTTCCTTCCTCATGATGCCATCTATTTTGTGAAGTGCACCAGTCCCTCCTGCAGCAAAGCACCCCCACAGCATGATGCTGCCACCCCCGTGCTTCACGGTTGGGATGGTGTACTTCGGCTTGCAATGACCCCCTTTTTTTTCCTCCTCCAAACATAACGATGGTCATTATGGCAAAATAGTTTTTTTTTGTTCCATCAGACCAGAGGACATTTCTCCAAAAAGTAAGATCTTTGTCCCCATGTGCAGTTGCAAACCGTAGTCTGGCTTTTTTATGGCTGTTTTGGAGCAGTGGCTTCTTCCTTGCTGAGCGGCCTTTCAGGTTATGTCGATATAGGACTCGTTTTACTGTGGATATAGATACTTTTGTACCTGTTTCCTCCAGCATCTTCACAAGGTCCTTTGCTGTTGTTCTGGGATTGATTTGCACTTTTCGCACCAAAGTACGTTCATCTCTAGGAGACAGAACGCGTCTCCTTCCTGAGCGGTATGACGGCTGCCTGGTCCCATGGTGTTTATACTAGGTCTTTGCTTGACATCATGGGAAAATCAAAAGAAATCATTAAAGAGGCACTGAGTTTGAAGGTAGGCCTGGAAATACATCCACAGGTACACCTCCAATTGACTCATTTACATTTACATTTTAATCACTTAGCAGACGCTTTTATCCAGAGCGACTTACAGTTAGTGAGTGCATACAGTTTTCATACTGCCCCCCGTGGGAAACGAACCCACAACCCTGTCATTGCAAGCGCCATGCTCTACCAACTGAGCTACAGGGGACTATGCTAATGACTCAAATTATGTCAATTAGCCTATCAGAAGCTTGTAAATCCATGACATCAATTTCTGGAATTTTCCAAGCCGTTTAAAAGCACAGTCAACTTAGTGTATGTAAACTTCTGACCCACTGGAATTGTGATACAGTGAATTATAAGTGAAATAATCTGTCTGTAAACAATTGTTGAAAAAATTACTTGTCATGCATGTCAAAGTAGATGTCCTAACCGACTTGCCAAAATTATAGTTTGTTAACAAGAAATTAGTGGAGTGGTTGAAAAACGAGTTTGAATGACTCCAACCTAAGTATATGTAAACTTCCGACTTCAACTGTGTCATAAAAGGGTTTACTATCAGATCCTCAAAAAATTATACAGCTGCACCACCGAAAGCATCCTGACTGGTTGCATCACGGCCTGGTATGGCAACTGCTTGGCCTCCGACTGCAAGGCACGACATAGGGTAGTGCGTACGGCCCAGTACATCACTGGGGCCAAGCTTCCTGCCATCCAGGATCTCTATACCAGGCGGTGTCAGAGGAAGGCCCTCAAAATTGTCAAAGACTCCAGCCACCCAAGTCATAGGCTGTTCTCTCTGCTACCGCATGACAAGCAGTACCGGAGCGCCAAGTCTAGGTCTAAACGGCTTCTCAACAGCTTCTACCCCCAAGCCATAAGACTCCTGAACAGCTAATCATGGCTACCCGGACTATTTGCATTGCCCCCATCCACCCCATCTTTTTACGCTGCTGCTACTCTGTTAATTATTTATGCATAGTCACTTTAACTCTACCCACATGTACATATTACTTCAACTACCTCAACTAGCCGGTGCCCCCCGCACATTGACTCTGCACCGGTACCCCCCTGTATATATAGCTTCCCTACTGTTATTTTATTTTACTTCTGCTCTTTTTTTTCTCAACAATTTTTGTTTGTTTAATTTTACTTTTTTTATAAAAAATAAATGCACTGTTGGTTAAGGGCTGTAAGTAAGCATTTCACTGTAATGTCTGCACCTGTTGTATTTGGCGCATGTGGCCAATAAAATTTGATTTGATTTGATTATGACAGGATTTATTTATAATATGGATTCAGAAAACATTTCTTAAGGTTTTCAAAATCCAGACTCAATGCATGGCTCACCTAGTCTCAACCTGCTTCCAAACAGCAGTACAGGGGAAGGGGGGGTGTGGGGGATAATGCACCAAATGTAACTATTGAACAGCCAAGCCACATCTGTAGCCTATTGGCTGGTCTTGACTGAGTCTGCTTCTGGCACCAATAACATCCCTTCTCCTTCTATAGCAGCTCCTTTATTGGTCACTTAGCAGGATGTTACAGCTCTATGTCTAACTATCTATTCCTTTCAGTGCCAATATGACTGTGATGACAATTTGTAAGTCGCTCTGGATAAGAGCGTCTGCTAAATGACGAAAATGTAAATGTAAATGTAAATAATATACATATGGCCTATTCATAAAAGGGTTGATTCATAATGTACAGATCCCTATTCAGCTTCGACATCTGCGTAGAGGAAATTATTATCTGTAAGAAGTAAGAGAACTGGTTATTTACCAATTATTTGTTTACATTGTTTGCCAGAATATAGTTTTTGTTCAACTGCGTCACTCCAGTCAGCAGATGGCGATGTGAGTCTTTCAGGTGATGCTTCTTCCCACTCCAGTCAGCAGATGGCGATGTGAGTCTTTCAGGTGATGCTTCTTCCCACTCCAGTCAGCAGATGGCGATGTGAGTCTTTCAGGTGATGATTCTTGCGTGACGTATATTCTAGTGGACGGGACGGGACGCTTTTTCAACAACAACAATTCAGCCGCCTTGGTAGCTTGTTAGCCAACATAAAACCAAAATATTGAAGCTCTTTAGACCATTTTTGTGTATATTAACATCATGGTTTTAAACATGATTTCATATTTACATTATTAGCTATCTGGCTAATTAACATTAGGCTAATGCTAACTAGCTAGATAATATAGTATCTGAAGATTATGCCTTTGTTAAATGTTTTTCATGAAGAAATGGAATGTTGTTTGTGTTAGTAGCAAGAGGGAATGTTTTGGGTGTAACGCCACATCCAGCAGACCGGAAGTGTCTTGGAGACTGGGGATTGGCCAGAAGAGGTCAGCTTCATTGTTTATAAATAGGGGGGTTAGGCAAGGAAGACGTCAGAACGGCCATGGCAATCGGGGAGCCGTTCTCCGGACACCGCGGGTCTGTACTTATGCTGTAACCTCGTGATTTTAATAAAAGCCTCTAATACGATGCAGCCTAAGCGGACTCTTTGTTGACAGTAATAATGGCCACCACTCATCAGATACGACATAATGGCGCCCAACGTGGGGCTGGGTTTGCGTCTCTTCCTTGTTTCAGTCAATCGCCAGGCTAACCTGCTCTGAGGCATGGCCAAAAAATAAATAAATGGTGAGTGTTTTCTTACCGCTTCGGAGTTTGTTAGATTGGATATGACTTGTGTACACTGGAGAGATGTTCCATTATGACCTGGCCTCGGTGGCGTTATTGCGGTCGACTAGAGTCTGCTAAAATTTATTCCATTGGAAACGGCAGGTAATTGGAAGTTTTTAGAGCATTAAACGGTAGGATTTAAGTATTGAAGTGACGATTAAGGCAGATATGCGCATTCTTTAGGGCACTGTACCATTTAAGACCTCCATGGGGGGCCATTTTAGATGTCGGGCCGACAAATCCGTTTACACGATAGAATGGGTGGACGGTGGGTTTCTTTTTTTAAAGAGAGCTCGGATTCATGAGGTTTATCTGATTGTGATTATGATTTGACTTTCGTCCGACGGGATGTTTGATTGGGTCTGATTTCTCGGTGTAATGCTCATTAGTCCCGGTAGCAAAAACGGTAGGATAAATATGTTTAAAATTGATAGGGCAGTGCAGGCTACTTAGGGCTGGGTAGGCCGCAGTTAGCTAGAGGCTAAGGCTAATGTCGGCTAAATGGGAGTGTGTTTCATGCTACATGGTACATCGTGGCTAGAGGCTAATGCTAATTGTGTTGTGTGCTACATGCCAACGTATATTTGGAGGGCCATTGCGATGGATTCAAGCCTCTTAAATTTGTTTGCATTTGGGTGGAATTCAGAGTTCTGCGCAAATGTAAGGTTTGTTGTGTAATTGTCTGATTGTAAGTGTAAAATAGAGAAACTGAGGTAGGATGCTGGCGTTCTATTGGGCGTTCTATTGTGTGGTAAGCATGGGCTTAATTGGATGTGCGCATGCGCAGGATTTTACAGGGCTAAAAACTACGACATGAGGTTGGGCTAAGCCTACAAAACAAAATGGTGGGTTAAGGTCATAGGTCCCATTTGGCGTTACCCTGCAAGGGGGAAATAGACAGACAGAGGAGAGATTTTAGTTTCAACGGCGGCTGGTTAAAGATGAAACTTGTTTTGTGACCTATTGAATTTATAAATTAGATATATGGTAACGGATTATAATAAAGTGAATTAAATTAAAGACGGATTAAAATAAAAATGTTTTTTGAGCGATCTATTTAGTTCTGAGTTTAGTCTTAGAGTGAATAATGTAGAACGAACGAATATTGAATGGTTGGAAATACTCAGTGATTGCATTAACTGCTGAAATCTTGTGTGTTTCTATGTTTTTTGAAATATGAGAGGAACATGGAATGAGAGGAGAGAGAGAGAAGGGGCTGACGTGTGCATCACGTGACAAGGTGTGACGAGGCAGACGAGAGGATCAGATCAGGCTAGTACACAATCATCCTAACAAAATATGTGATATTATGACAATTTCACATAGGCTTGGCAAATACTATTTCATTAAAAATTGCATTTTGGAGGCTCTGTATCACTGGGGTTTGATGGGAGTTGTAGTATTGAAGGGTTAGAGGCTTTGTTTTTGGGGGATTGCTTTGAAGTTGACTAACTTCATTTACTTGCAGTTGATGGGTTGTGGTAAGATAGCCAACACTAATTGATAAATTGGTGACATAGGAATAAAAATTGGTTTTAATTATTCATGATTTTTAATTGATTTATTTGGATTTATTTGGAGTTGTTTAGGGTTATATTAATAATTTAAGGGGGGAAGCCTTAGGCTATACAGTCTAAAATAAGCTAGTTCACAATAAAGGAATTTAAAAGGGTTGATGTGTTAGGAGAAACTAATGGCAGATGTTAGTACACCTTTGTCACATACGGATTCAGCAAAAAGTACAGCTTAGGGAGGTTTATCCTCAGCTTTCAGTGATCATCCAGCAGGGTGATTATGGCATCAGAGATGAAGACGAATAATAGATAGAGGACAAGCAGAAACGACAATAAAGATGAATCCAGAACTCCAGAAGGAAGAAAATGTGATGTCTGGAAGAGAAGAGTGAACTTAAAGAAGATGAGGATGATGAAGATGAGAGTGATGATGAAGAGGTCATGGGTGGATATGACTGTGATCAGAAGGAAGTTGGCAAGAGAGAAACGAAGAAGGATACACGAGATTTGATCTCTGATGGAAGGTGAACGAAGAAGGAGACAAGAGATTCGAGTTCTGATGAAGAAAGTGATGAAGATTTGGAGATTAAAGGTGCTTTATGTTCGTGAGGATTTTATCCTACAATGACTAGCAAAGAAGAAATAGAGATATAGACCGATGCTTATCATGCCTGGATAAAGCAAATAGTTTAGAAGTAACACAGTTGAAGATACAGAAGAGGAGAAACTGCTGAGAGGATCCCAAGAATTGGAGAAGAACAAAGAAGAAAAAGGAGGAAGATTTCAGCTACACTCAACTTTCAGAAGACTGTTATAATTGTGGACAGATTGGTACTTTACCTGTGATGAAAATGAGTCGGGAGAAAACAACAGAGGAAGATGAAGTAGCAAGTGAAGATCACCTGTTAGTGTCTAGAAGATCCGGAAGGGGGGTGCATTGCTGAGGGAATCGATTAGAGAAGAAGAGAAAATAGCTAACAATTTGAAGTTAGGGAATCAATGGAGCTCTGCTATAAAAATCAAAGAGAAATCAAAATAGACATACTAATATTAGAAGATACTGTTATTGCAGTGTTGGGAAGAGATGCATTGTTTAAATTGAATTGTACAATAAAATGTACACTAGATGGGAGTACTGTCTATTGGACAATCTGTCTGGGAAAAATAAAGTTAAAAGGGGTGACTATTATTCTGGGTTACATTCTTACACTAAGGGATTTCAGGCTAGGCTAAAAGGTGTTTAGACGTTTGCCAAGTCTGTGTGTAATGAGTCAGAAGCAGGTGGGGAACTTTCCCAATCACATATTCTAACATTTGGTGGTAAAGGGATTTTGTGAATAAATCAGGGGAAAGGTTTTAAAGATTAGGAGGAAAAGATTAGATTAAAATAAATTAGGAGGACTAGGTTGAAGGAACTCTGAGACAGTAAGCTAAGTTTCAAAGTTAGTAATAAGAGAGAGAGAGAACAGTGATGAAGGACATTTTAAAGTTTAGTGGGAAGATATGGTAGGAGTTTAGATCTGATAGGGGCAGATGCATTGAGAAAGTATGTGTTGCTGAATGATAAGAGAAGATTGAGGGTGATTGAGTATCTATATTTACAGTTTCCAGCAGGAAGATCAAGGTAATTATAGGTGTATTTGGGTAATCAAAAGTTTGAAAGTCAGGGATTTAGAGAAAGGACTGAGATTTGGGGAAAAAGTGACACTAGTTGTGATAGATGGAAGTACAAGCAAAGACAAAAAAAATTCTTTGGGGAAATTAGAAGTAACAATAATAAGGACATCAACACGTGAGTCTAGTAAAACAACAGTGAGAAGCAATTTAACTCTTTCAACATTGATAGTTATTAAAGCCATAAATATATCACATTTGATTATAAGGGAATCAATACAGCACCAATTTTAGGGGGGAAAATACTTATTAGGGTTTAGGATGGGGACGCTCCTCCCATATGGAGAGGTAATTATGGAGAATAAGTATTGTTATCAGGACCAGGAGTAGAAGCTGTTGCACCTAGTCAAAGGAGGGATAGTTTGTACAACGATATGAAGTGGAAGAGGTTAGGAGTGACTGTTCACTTATTTGGCGTAATGTTACAGAGAAAGGTCAGGGAGAATATATGTATGCTTATTTAGGGCAAGCATTAGAAGTTGTTCCGGTTAAGAATTATGGGTTAAAAGGCTATGTAATTCGTAAAGTGACGCTTATGATGGAAGATTTCAAATCTGTTGAAGCTTCCGCAGTCATCGAGGGAGTTCAGGAAGAGTAGATTATAGTAGTCACTCCAACAGTAGATAATACACAGAGGATAATGGGAACTTATGCACTAGAAGTAATTAGGGTTGATACAGCAATTAAGTCAACTACTTTAATGGTAACTTTGGAAGGGATTAGTGATACGATGGCAATAGCAAAAGAGAGAGTATGACATCGACAACAACTTTTCTGAAATTAAATGGGGAATTTTAGACTCATGGGTTATGTTACGGATGGAGAGTGCTGTCAATGATAGTACGAATGGGGTTAAAATAGGAGAACAGATAGTAGTAGAGAGAATATAGATTCATCATGGAGCACAGGATGAGATCTTTGATTTTGATGACAGACAAGGAGAGGTATCTGATCAGTACCGCTCGTTCTTCTGTTGTGGAAATTAGAGATAGATTAACTCATTCTGTAAGATCAGTGAGGAATCTTGAGGGTCCATGTCTGTTGAGAATTCCAGCACCAAACATGTTAGACGGTCGCGCGGCGTCTATCAGGTGTGGTTCAGTCTTATGCTTTGTCATGACTGTGGTATCAGCAACAGTCATTGACAGATAAAATAATGTCGTTGTCAGAACAGTGGTTTAAGCCTAGGGTTAGGTGGAATTGGGTTAAGTGAATTAATATGGGAATTGTTAAATGGGAAAGGAAAAGCAGGTAACAACGGAACCCTGAAGTATTCAGGTGAAACATTGAGGGCTAAAAGTTGTTTTTGTTCTAATAAAACATATGAGGTAAAGGGTATGTTTATGGGAATATCAGATTGGGATGTTATATGATAACTTTGGATAAGCATGAACATAAGGTTAGAGATGACAAATATAATGTAATTTTTTATGGATCAGTTAGTAGGAACAGCAGGACTTTGATGGTTAAAGGATTAGCTTTTGTCGGACAATGTGGCTATGGGGAATTTTAGAGATATTTGGAGGGTTTGTGATGATAAAACGTATATATATTCTTATCCTATGGATGGAAAGGATTTTGTTACATGTCAAAGTTGAAGCTTCCATATGAGGTTTTACCATTATAAGAGGGATAGCACCGGACACAGCTGAATCTAGGGGTAAAAGGGTGACATGGCTACATGTCATAGTCTTCAAGCCTATCATTGAAGGATGAATCTAAGGGAGAAGGGGGGACTTTATTCATGGTATGGTGTAACATTTGGGAAGATCATATTGATAAATATTAGTTATACTTTGAGTCCAGATAGTTCAGATAAGATCACTGGGGTTATAGATGCATTATAAGGGATGTGTTTGGGAGGTCTGAGAAGATTTGGTTGCAAGATCAATTAGGCCAGTAGGGGCAGTGATGGGTCAGATTTTAGTTTCAGCTTTGATAACACTGTGTGATGTTTGTAATTTGTTACTGACCTTTGAGAAAGTTATGATATTGAGATAGGTTGGAGAGTGATGCCTGGAGACAACACTCAGATGCCGGTGGTGACTGTTGCTGATCTGGATAAAAATGGACAAGTGGAACTGATGGATAAATATCATTTTGATTATTTGATGATTTTTCAATTTTTTTTCAATATGGGGGTGATGTTGGGATGATTTATGAATCAAAGGGGGGAATAGGTTTATGTGATTCATGCATAATTTATATATCAGTTTATATTCTTAATTGATATTCATGTTTAATTTGAAAGTGTTTGTTTTGCAAAAGATACTGTTTGGTCGTTTCCTTTTCTTCCAGAAGCATTTGGGGGAACATGTGGAGATTGAAATACTCAAACAAAGACAATATGAAGGGACAATATGACTGGAGGAGATGAAACAAGGAGGGTGTGGCTGATTCCATCATCAACAATCCATTGGAAGTCGGGACTACAGGGAGATGAAGTGTAGTGGACTACATTCCAGTGTCTGCAATGAAATATAGACATGTGTAATACATAATTGTGTAATAGTCTCAGGTATTAATTTTGTAGAATGATGTTTGATGTTATTGAATACATGTGAGGATCTTAGATGTTTTTGTTTATTTCGGTGAATGTTTAGGGACAGAGAGGCTAGGAAGGGAGAGATTCATTGTACGATTCGATGGGTTGACCAGCCGTGCAATGGATGTTATTGGATAGGATTTTGTTTGCAGGGGCTTACATGTGTATTTAGTTGCATCATACTTTCAAATGCATTTACATTAGTTATGAGGTTATCTGGAGTACCGACGGTGGTTGCCTGGGGCAGAGGGACCGTGAGAGAATTTTACTGTCTTGATTGATGGAGGGATATCTGAAAAGATGGCTGCCGGACAGTTTTTCGCTCTTACACTCCATAGAGATTTCTTCATATTTCATAGTAATGTATTTACACTCCATAAACATTTGTTCATATTTCATAGTAATGTATTCATACTCCATAGAGATTTCTTCATATGTCATAGTAATGTATTCTCACTTCATAAACAGTTATTGCATAAAAAGGTATTTACACTCTAGAGGAGAATGTTTTTGGTTTAATGTTAAAGATACTCAATAAGATAAATTGTTACTAGTCATAATCCTATTCTGTTTGTTTTCGAGATGTTTAGTTAGTCTCGAAGGGGGGAATATAGTATCTGAAGATTATGCCTTTGTTAAATGTTTTTCATGAAGAAATGGAATGTTGTTTGTGTTAGTAGCAAGAGGGAATGTTTTGGGTGTAACGCCACATCCAGCAGACCGGAAGTGTCTTGGAGACTGGGGATTGGCCAGAAGAGGTCAGCTTCATTGTTTATAAATAGGGGGGTTAGGCAAGGAAGACGTCAGAACGGCCATGGCAATCGGGGAGCCGTTCTCCGGACACCGCGGGTCTGTACTTATGCTGTAACCTCGTGATTTTAATAAAAGCCTCTAATACGATGCAGCCTAAGCGGACTCTTTGTTGACAGTAATAATGGCCGCCACTCATCAGATACGACAATAACATCCCCGACCATGAGCTCACTAAGCTACTCTCCTCCTGCTAAAGAAGAGGAGGTCTGCTGGACGGAGAAAGACGTTACAGTGAAAGAAGAGGAGGATGTCACAGTTAAAACAGAAGTAGAGGGTGAAGCTGTTACCGTGAAAGAAGAGGAAGAAGTTACAGTGAAAGAGGAGGAGGCAGTTTTTGGAGTGAAGGAGGAGGGGGAGATTACTGTCACATTGGAGGAAGAAGAGGAGACTGGAGAGCTGATTAACACCAGTAAGTAGTATTTTACGAATAGATACCATTTAACTGTACCGCGTGTTTTCTGGGAGGGAAACTGAGTCGGATGCTCTCTAATGCTCCGAAAGAAACGATAGACACAAATCATTCCATGCAAACAGTTTGAGCCAAACTTATTCAATCTTTCACAATCAAAATGATACCAAATCGTTAATTTTATTTTCGCACCTTATAAAAATGACTTTGATATCACGGGTAGAGTGAGACTGCAGAGGTTGCAGTGGCCTAACGTTGGTGCTGTTTAGGAAATGTTAAATTGTCAAAGCAAGATGTGTTTACGGTCATGATACACACACAGGAAGATCTAAATGAGCTTGATATGTTTTTAGTAAATCATGAATCCAGTGTGATGACCGTTGCTTACCATACGATGTCCATATTAAAATATGGGTTAATATAATTACTTATTCTATATTACAGTTAACTTTGAAGTAAAATTGGATTGTAAACATTTTGTCATGTCTGCCACTAGTACGTCACTAATCCATGTTCATTAACATTAACATTAGACTGTAAACTCTCCTTCCAGACTCACATTAAGAATCTCCAATCCAAAGTTAAATCTAGAATCGGTTTCCTATTTCGCAACAAAGCCTCCTTCACTCATGCTGCCAAACATGCCCTCGTAAAACTGACTATCCTACCGATCCTTGACTTCGGCGATGTCATTTACAAAATAGCCTCCAACACTCTACTCAGCTAATTGGATGTAGTCTATCACAGTGCCATCCGTTTTGTCTCCAAAGCCCCATATAATACCCACCACTGTGACCTGTACGCTCTTGTTGGCTGGTCCTCATTACATATTCGTCGCCAAACCCACTGGCACCAGGACATCTATAAATCACTGCTAGGCAAATCCCCGCCTTATCTTAGCTCATTGGTCACCATAGCAACACCCACCCGTAGTCTGCGCTCCAGCAGGTATATCTCACTGGTCATTCCCAAAGCCAACACCTCCTTTGGCCGCAATTCCTTCCAGTTCTCTGCTGCCAATGACTGGAACAAATTGCAAAAATCTCTGAAGCTGGAGACACTTATCTCCCTCACTAACTTTAAGCATCAGTTGTCAGAGCACCTTACCGATCACTGCACCTGTACACAGCCCATCTATAATTAGCCCACCCAACTACCTCATCCCCATATTGTTATTTATTTTGCTCATTTGCACCCCAGTATCTCTATTTGCACATCATCTCTTGCACATCTATCATTCCAGTGTTAATACTAATTGTAATTATTTTGCACTATGGCCTATTTATTGCCTTATCTCCATAACTTATTACATTTGCACACACTGTATATATATTTTCTGTTGTATTTTTGACTTTATGTTTTGTTTTACCCCATATGTAACTCTGGGTTGTTGTTTTTATCGCACTGCTTTGCTTTATCTTGGCCAGATCGCAGTTGTAAATGAGAACTTGTTCTCAACTGGCTTACCTGGTTAAATAAACGTTAAATAAAATAAAAAAATAAAAATGATTTGTATGTTGGCCGAATCCCAACGTTTCAGTTGAACGGAAGTGAAGGCGGAGCCTGGGTCTTTTCTCTTGTGACTTTACGCTCCGTGCAGAGTAGAACACCAGACAACATGATTGAACAAAGGAGGAATGTTAAAATGATATCGGACAGTAACTTTTGAAAATGAGCTAAACAGAAGCCTCCTGCTGGAGTATTATTTGTATGTTAGCGGAAGTCCTATTTTTCAGTCGAATGGAAGTGAAGGTGGAGTCACATGTTCTCTATTCTCCATTTTGTCTTGTGACTTTAGGCAGAGAGTCACATGTTGAAATATAACGTCTTGGTCCTCTACCTCCCTGATCTAAAAGGTCCGTAGACTAGAGATAAACATCTAGTTAACTTCGCCTGAATTCTGCAATCGACCATAAACACACGTTTCTACAATGAATCAGGTGAGTTTAGATTAATTGAATCATTTTTTATAACGGGTCTTTGTAGCCTGCTTCATGCTTTTACACTGCGCGCATTTAATGGTCCTTGACTTTTGGAAAATAATTTGTGTAGTTTAGCTGGTTACTCGTAGCCAGGCCCGGCGGCAGGATGAACTCGGCAAGGGGGTATCAGAAATGACTAAGGGGGCACAACTATTTTCGCTTGCTGATAACACAGGATGGATAATAATCGATAGTACAATTACACACAATGTATTTGCAGCCACGCACGGCTGTCTTGCAGCAAGAATACAGGCTACTGCACCGCTTTACAAACATGGACAATCCATAAATAGCAAGTTATGACAACGCTACACAGTTACATTCACAATACCCAACAATACAAAACAGTTGCTAATTACCGTAATAACACTTCCTCATGCCAATACAATGCATTTCCAATCGCGGAAAGCAAACAATAATGCACTACCAATGACTTATCGGTACAATGCAGCTAGTTAGAGCTTGCCAGTTGGCTGTAGGCTACTCCACTAGCAGCTCGCCAGTTGGCTCTAGGCTACTCTACTAGCAGCTTACCTGTTGGCTGTAGGCTACTCCACTAGCAGCTTGCCAGTTGGCTCTAGGCTACTCCACTAGCAGCTTACCAGTTGGCTGTAGGCTACTCTACTAGCAGCTTGCCAGTTGGCTGTAGGCTACTCCACTAGCAGCTTGCCAGTTGGCTGTAGACTACTCCACTAGCAGCTTACCTGTTGGCTGTAGGCTACTCCACTAGCAGCTTGCCAGTTGACTGTAGGCTACTCCACTAGCAGCTTGCCAGTTGGCTGTAGGCTACTCCACTAGCAGCTTGCCAGTTGGCTGTAGGCTACTCCACTAGCAGCTTGCCAGTTGGCTGTAGGCTACTCCATTAGCAGCTTGCCAGTTGGCTGTAGGCTAATCCACTAGCAGCTTGCCAGTTGGCTGTAGGCTACTCCACTAGCAGCTTGCCAGTTGGCTGTAGGCTACTCCACTAGCAGCTTGCCAGTTGGCTGTAGGCTACTCCACTAGCAGCTTGCCAGTTGTCTGTAGGCTACTCCATTAGCAGCTTGACAGTTGGCTGTAGGCTAATCCACTAGCAGCTTGCCAGTTGGCTGTAGGCTACTCTACTAGCAGCTTGCTAAAAACTGTAAGCAAGCTAGCCTTTTAGCTTCCCACAGATTTAGATGTGGCTTAGTGTTGTAGGTTACGGTCTTGCTGAAAGGTGAGTTCCTCTCCCAGTGTCTGGTGTAAAGCAGACTGATGCAGTCTTTCCTCTAGGATCTCCCGTTTCGTTTCATCCTGTAAAACTCCCCAGTCTTTGACGATGTCAAGCATTTCCTTACCATGATGCAGCCATCACCATGCTTGAAACTAAGGAGGCAGTTACTCAGTGATGCTATGTTGGATTTGCCCCAAACTTAAGGCTTTGCATTTAGGCCCAAAAAGTATATTCATTTGCCCTGTTAATTTTTTTGCAGTATTACTTTAGTGCCTTGTTGCAAACAAGATGGATGTTCTGGAATATTTATATTCTCCTTTCACTCCTTTAGGTCATTATTGGGGATTATTGTGAACAGTCACATGTACAGGGTTGCAGGTGGTCACTGTGGTCTAAGGCACTGCATCGCACTGCACTGCACTGCGTCGTCCAGGGTAGGGGAGGGAATGGCCGGCAGGGATGTAGCTCAGTTGGTGGAGCATGGCGTTTGCAACGGCAGGGTTGTGAGTTCGATTCCCATGGGGGGCCAGTATGAAAGACTAGTCACATGTACAGGGTTGCAGGTCATTATTGTGAATAGTTACATGTACAGGGTTGCAGGTGGTCATTTTATGGGATTATTGTGAATAGTCACATACAGGGTTGCAGGTGGTCATTATTGTCAATAGTCACATATACAAGTTTGCAGGTGGTCATTATTGTGGTTTATTACGAATAGTCACATGTACAGGGTTACAGGTGGTCATTATTCTTGATTTTTGGGAATAGTCACATGTACAGGGTTGCAGGGTGTCATTATTGTGGATTATTTGCGAATTGTCACATGTACATGGTTGCAGGTGGTCATTATTGTTTATTATTATGAATAGTCACATGTTCAGGGTTGCGGGTGGTCATTATTGTTGATTATTGTGAATAGTCACATGTACAGGGTTGCAGGTTTGCCATTATTGTGGATTACTGTGAATAGTCACATGTACTGGGTTGCAGGTGGTCATTATTGGGGATTACTGTGAATAGTCACATGTACTGGGTTGCAGGTGATCATTGTCGATTATTGCGAATAGTCACATGTGCAGGGTTGCAGGTCGTCATTATTGTTGATTTTTGGGAATAGTCACATGTACAGGGTTGCAGGTGGTCATTATTGTGGATTATTGTGAATTATCACATGTACAGGGTTGCATGTTTGTCATTATTGTGGATTATTAAGAATAGTTACATGTACAGGGTTGCAGGTGGTCATTATTCTTGATTTTTGAGAATAGTCACATGTACAGGGTTGCAGGTGGTCATTATTGTTGATTTTTGGGAATAGTCACATGTACAGGGTTGCAGGTGGTCATTATTGGGGATTACTGTGAATTGTCACATGAACTGGGTTGCAGGTGGTCATTATTGGGGATTACTGTGAATAGTCACATGTACTGAGTTGCAGGTGGTCATTATTGCGAATAGTCACATGTACAGGGTTGCAAGTGGTCATTATTGGGGATAGTCACATGTGCAGGGTTGCAGGTTGTCATTATTGTTGATTTTTTGGAATAGTCACATGTACAGGGTTGCAGGTGGTCATTATTGGGGATTATTGCGAATAGTCACATGTACAGGGTTGCAGGTGGGCATTATTGGGGATTATTGGGAATGGTCACATGTACAGGGTTTCAGGTGATCATTATTGTGGATTATTATGAATAGTCACATGTACAGGGTTGCAGGTGGTCATTATTGAGATTATTGTGAATAGTCACATGTACAGGGTTGCATGTGGTCATTATTTGGGATTATTGTGAACATCTTTGATCATTAACAGAGGAAGGGTAAGTCATTCAAAAAAATCAAGTTAACCGCTATTATTTTACAGTCCATATCAATTATGTGGTTATACACCAACTTTACTTATGGACTAATTTAGGCTTACCTGAACAATGACTATATTTTAGTGACTTTCACGTTATTTTGTGTAGATGAATTACGAAAAATTATAATCAAATCTATTTCAATCCCACTTTTAAAGCAACAAAATGTGAAAAAATGTTATAGTGGGTGTAGACTTTCCATAGGAACTGTATAGCCTAATAATATTTAGGAAGTTGATTTCCTTGGGAAGATAACTGCCCGTGCTTCTCCATCCATTCATATATATATATATATATCCTACTCTATTTAATTGAGACCATACGCTCACCTGATCTGGCACGCCCAACTAGGAGAGGAGAGCCCTTGTAGCTCAGTTGTGGGTTCGATTCCCAGGGGGAGCCAGTATGAAAAAAAAATGTATGCACTCACTAACTCTAAGTCGCTCTGGATAAGTGTCTGCTAAATGACTGAAATGTAAAATGAGAGGTATGGCTTCTGAACTAGGAGATGAGAGGCTGCTGAACTAGGAGAGGTATGGCTGCTGAACTAGGAGAGGAGAGGTACAGTGGGGGAAAAAATTATTTAGTCAGCCACCAATTGTGCAAGTTCTCCCACTTAAAAAGATGAGAGAGGCCTGTAATTTTCATTATAGGTACACGTCAACTATGACAGACAAAATGAGGAAGAAAAATCCAGAAAATCACATTGTAGGATTTTTAATGCATTTATTTGCAAATTATGGTGGAAAATAAGTATTTGGTCACCTCCAAACAAGCAAGATTTCTGGCTCTCACAGACCTGTAACTTCTTCTTTAAGAGGCTCCTCTGTCCTCCACCCGTTACCTGTATTAATGGCACCTGTTTGAACTTGTTATCAGTATAAATACACCTGTCCACGACCTCAAACAGTCACACTCCAAACTCCACTATGGCCAAGACCAAAGAGCTGTCAAAGGACACCAGAAACAAAATTGTAGACCTGCACCAGGCTGGGAAGACTGAATCTGCAATAGGTAAGCAGCTTGGTTTGAAAAAATCAACTGTGGGAGCAATTATTAGGAAATGGAAGACATACAAGACCACTTATAATCTCCCTCGATCTGGGGCTCCACGCAAGATCTCACCCCGTGGGGTCAATATGATCACAAGAACGGTGAGCAAAAATTCCAGAACCACACGGGGGGACCTAGTGAATGACCTGCAGAGAGCTGGGACCAAAGTAACAAAGCCTACCATCAGTAACACACTACGCCACCAGGGACTCAAATCCTGCAGTGCCAGACGTGTCCCCCTGCTTAAGCCAGTACATGTCCAGGCCCGTCTGAAGTTTGCTAGAGTGCATTTCGATGATCCAGAAGAGGATTGGGAGAATGTCAAATGGTCAGATGAAACCAAAATATAACTTTTTGGTAAAATCTCAACTCGTCGTGTTTTGAGGACAAAGAATGCTGAGTTGCATCCAAACACCATACCTACTGTGAAGCATGGGGGTGGAAACATCATGCTTTGGGGCGGTTTTTCTGCAAAGGGACCAGGACGACTAATCCGTGAATGAATGGGGCCATTAATCGTGAGATTTTGAGTGAAAACCTCCTTCCATCAGCAAGGGCATTGAAGATGAAACATGGCTGGGTCTTTCAGCATGACAATGATCCCAAACACACCGCCCGGGCAACGAAGGAGTGGCTTCGTAAGAAGAATTTCAAGGTCCTGTAGTGGCCTAATCAGTCTCCATATCTCAACTCATGGAAAATCTTTGGAGGGAGTTGAAAGTCTGTGTTGCACAGCGACAGCCCCAAAACATCACTGCTCTAGAGGAGATCAGTCGTAAATGTAATGTAAATTAGATTTGCATGGAGGAATGGGCCAAAATACCAGCAACAGTGTGTGAAAACCTTGTGAAGACTTACAGAAAACGTTTGAACTGTGTCATTGTCAACAAAGGGTATATAACAAAGTATTGAGAAACTTTTGTTATAGACCAAATACTTATTTTCCACCATAATTTGCAAATAAATTCATTAAAAATCCTACAATGTGATTTCCTGGAAAAGAAATTCTCATTTTGTCTGTCATAGTTGACGTGTACCTATGATGACAATTACAGGCCTCTCTCATCTTTTTAAGTGGGAGAACTTGCACAATTGGTGGATGACTAAATACTTTTTCGCCCCACTGAATGGCTGCTGAACTAGGAGATGAGAGGCTAAAAAACTAGGAGAAGAGAGGTATGGCTGCTGAACTAGGAGAGGAGAGGTATGGCTGCTGAACTAGGACAGGAGAGGTATGGCTGCTGAACTAGGACGGGAGAGGTATGGCTGCTGAACTAGGACGGGAGAGGTATGGCTGCTGAACTAGGACGGGAGAGGTATGGCTGGAGAAGAGTCAACGCTAGCTCTCAATGTTGCGCCTTTTGCTTTATGATGATACGATTTTGGGATTTTAATGCGACTCATGTTGATTGAGCACCCCCCAATTATTTCTATTAACAGATACTGTAGTAAACTATAGCCTAATCATATTTAAGGTAATTTCCTTGGAAAGATAACTGCAACATGATTTATTCGCCCATGCATAGGTAGCCTGGTAGGCTAGTGTGTGAATAATTTGACAGAGGTGCTTTTAGTACAATAGATAGGCTAACGCATACATAGCAGAAAGACACCGTTTCCAAATAATCTGCGGGGCAAGTATATTTATCACAACGTTTTCTGTCTGACCGCCCTCAACATGAAAAATACGGACCGCAGCCCGTACCTCCAAACGTCTTTGTTGTAACATTTGAAAGTGGAAAAAATATACACTGCTCAAAGAAATAAAGGGAACACTAAAATAACACATCCTAGATCTGAATGAATGAAATAATCTAATTAAATACTTTTTTCTTTACATAGTTCAACCCATGGAGGTCTGGATTTGGAGTCACCCTCAAAATTAAAGTGGAAAACCACGCTACAGGCTGATCCAACTTTGATGTAATGTCCTTAAAACAAGTCAAAATGAGGCTCAGTAGTGTGTGTGTGGCCTCCATGTGCCTGTATGACCTCCCTACAACGCCTGGGCATGCTCCTGATGAGGTGGTGGATGGTCTCCTGAGGGATCTCCTCCCAGACCTGGACTAAAGCATCCGCCAACTCCTGGACAGTCTGTGGTGCAACGTGGCGTTGGTGGATGGAGCGAGACATGATGTCCCAGATGTGCTCAATTGGATTCAGGTCTGGGGAACGGGCGAGCCAGTCCATAGCATCAATGCCTTCCTCTTGCAGGAACTGCTGACACACTCCAGCCACATGAGGTCTAGCATTGTCTTGCATTAGGAGGAACCCAGGGCCAACCGCACCAGCATATGGTCTCACAAGGGGTCTGAGGATCTCATCTCGGTACCTAATGGCAGTCAGGCTACCTCTGGCGAGCACATGGAGGGCTGTGCGGCCCCCCAAAGAAATGCCACCCCACACCATGACTGACCCACCTCCAAACCGGTCATGCTGGAGGATGTTGCAGGCAGCAGAACGTTCTCCACAACGTCTCCAGACTCTGTCATGTCTGTCACGTGCTCAGTGTGAACCTGCTTTCATCTGTGAAGAGCACAGGGCGCCAGTGGCGAATTTGCTAATCTTGGTGTTCTCTGGCAAATGCCAAACATCCTGCACGATGTTGGGCTGTAAGCACAACCCCCACCTGTGGACGTGGACGTCGGGCCCTCATACCTCCCTCATGGAGTCTGTTTCTGACCGTTTGAGCAGACACATGCACATGTGTGGCCTGCTGGAGGTCATTTTGCATGGCTCTGGCAGTGCTCCTCCTGCTCCTCCTTGCACAAAGGCGGATTGTGGGTTGTTGCCCTCCTACGGCCTCCTCCACGTCTCCTGATGTACTGGCCTGTCTCCTGGTAGCGCCTCCATGCTCTGGACACTACGCTGACAGACACAGCAAACCTTCTTGCCACAGCTCGCATTGATGTGCCATCCTGGATGAGCTGCGCTACCTGAGCCACTTGTGTGGGTTGTAGACTCCGTCTCATGCTACCACTAGAGTGAAAGCACCGCCAGCATTCATAAGTGACCAAAACATCAGCCAGGAAGCATAGGAACTGAGAAGTGGTCTGTGGTCAACACCTGCAAAACCAGTCTTTTTATTTGGGGTGTCTTGCTAATTGCCTATAATTTCCACCTGTTGTCTATTCCATTTGCACAACAGCATGTGAAATGTATTGTCAATCAGTGTTGCTTCCTACGTGGACAGTTTGATTTCACAGAAGTGTGATTGACTTGGAGTTACATTGTGTTGTTTAAGTGTTCCCTTTATTTTTTTGAGCAGTGTATATACAGTACCAGTCAAAAGTTTGGACACCTGCACATTCAAGGGTATTTTACATTGTAGAATAATAATCATGTAGTAACCAAAAAAGTGTTAAACAAATCAAAAACATGTTATATTTCAGATTCTTCAATAGCCATCCTTTGCCTTGATGAAAGCTTTGCGCACTATTGGCATTCTCTCAACCAGCTTCATGAGGTAGTCATCTGGAATATATTTTGATTTGTTTAACACTTTGTTGGTTACAACATGATTATTATTCTACAATGTAAAAACTAAAATAAAACCCTTGAATGAGTAGGTGTCCAAACTTTTGACTGGTACTGTATGTTATTACATTTTAGTACATTTGTCAGCCAAAACATGACACCCACCCTTTTTTTTATGTGTTCTATCGCAAACTGTCATAAACAAAGCTTTCCAACGTAACATCAACTATCCAACTATCCAAAGCCACATTGACATTTTGAAATTAGCACATCAATTACAAAAAATTATAATTGAATATATTTAAATCCCACATTGTAACGTAACAAAATGTGAAAAAGGTTCAAGGGAGTGCAGATGTTCTAAAGGCAATGTATTATATTAGGTTAACATTTCAAAATAGTCTGATGCATATCCTGTAGATCAGATCAAATAGCCTGAAGATCAGATCAAATAGCCTGTAGATCAGATCAAATATCCTGTAGATCAGATCAAATAGCCTGTAGATCAGATCAAGGAACGCTGTCTATACTTCCATCCCTTTTGTTATTGGCTGATTCCATCGCCAGCAATGCCCAAAAATATTATTGGAATTCTCACATAGAAACGTAATTGGGGTCTAAAATAAAAATAAGCTAAATCAATTTGCCCTTTTTCCCAATAGGGAATGTCCTATTGGTCTGAAGTGTAAGATATTGGTTTCTCCCGTGGGAGCCCCGGGTTCATATCGTGCGTGTTACATACAGTTACAATATTTGACCGCTGCAAATCTGAGTAGCAAGCAAACAGACAATTATTTTTAACATGCTGTGAAAGTAGTACTCACTTTTAGGAATGGGTAATCGTTTACAAGTTGCAAGCTATATCATAAACCCATCGTTGAAAACCACAATTTTCATCTTCTGTGGTTTGTTAACTTCCTGTTGTTCAACTGACCGGAATGAAGAAGCAGAGTTTGGAAAAAATGTATTTGGTGTCCATTAAGTCTTAAACAGCAAGGGGGCATTGTTTCCACTCCGTTGTGGCCGTCCCCATTTAAATGCAAGACTTCATCATACCATTGTTGTGTTGTTTTACCTTTAGTGTACTAACTTGAACTCCACTACCCTCTTTTTGGGATTAACAGGAAACACCTATTCCACCCCCCTCCTCCCTCCAACCCTCCTCCCCCCTCCCCCTCTTGGGGTCCCCAGGTCGTGCCTCTCCTGGTAACTTACTGCTGGGTCTGAAGAGGGTGTCTGTGCTGCTGGTCGACTGCAGGAAAACACTGGGACGGAGTGGGTTTATGCTCTTACATACATTTATTTGGGGACACTCCCTAGATGTCCTTAATTACCATTAAATACAATCACTAACCTTCTTAAAATGTAGAATCATTAGAAGCACTCCTACCCCATTGCTTATATTGATGATTTTAACCCATCCAAATCTAATCACAAGAGTTTGGAAAGCTGGGTCTTGAACTAACTTCGATATGAAGAAGGAACCTTAACTGTCTGTCTTTGTTTCACAGGGGACAGCCCTAACTGTCACTCTGTCAGTAGAAGGGGCTTATCATCTGGGGAGGCTAACCAACATCATGATGCTGACGAGGCAGAGAAGAGTCTCTCCAGATCAGAACACCTCAAGAAACACCAGCAGAGACTTACAGGGAAGAAACCTCACCGCTGCTTTGACTGTGGAAAGAGTTTCACCTCTTCAGCAAGACTTAAAACACACCAGAGAATACACACAGGAGAGAAGCCTTACAGCTGTGATCAATGTGGGAAGAGATTCACTCAGTCAGGACACCTGGCTGGACACAAGAGAATACACACAGGAGAGAAGCCTTACAGCTGTGATCAATGTGGGAAGAGTTTTTCTATATCAGACCAGCTGGTAATACACCAGAGAATACACACAGGAGAGAAATCTTATAGCTGTGATCAATGTGGGAAGAGATTCACTCGGTCAGGAAGCCTGGCTGGACACAAGAGAATACACACAGGAGAGAAACCTTATAGCTGTGATCAATGTGGGAAGAGATTCACTCGGTCAGGAAGCCTGGCTGGACACAAGAGAATACACACAGGAGAGAAGCCTTTTGGTTGTGATCAGTGTGGGAAGAGATTCACTCGGTCAGGAAGCCTGGTTGGACACAAGAGAATACACACAGGAGAGAAGCCTTACCACTGCTCAGACTGTGGCATTAGCTTAACCACTTCACGTGGACTTGTAATACACAAGAGAACACACACAGGAGAGAAGCCTTACCATTGCTCAGACTGTGGGAATAGTTGTAGTACTTCAGGGTATTTAAAAGTTCACCAGCGAACACACACTGGAGAGAAGCCTTTTGGTTGTGATCAGTGTGGGAAGAGATTCACTCAGTCAGGAAGCCTGGCTGAACACAAGAGAGAACACACAGGAGAGAAACCTTACCACTGCTCAGACTGTGGAATGAGCTCAACCACTTCAAACGGACTTCTAGTACACCAGAGAATACATACTGGAGAGAAGCCTTTTGGTTGTGATCAGTGTGGGAAGAGATTCACTCAGTCAGGGCACCTGGCTAGACACAAGAGAATACACACAGGAGAGAAGCCTTACAGCTGTGATCAGTGTCGGAAGAGATTCACTCAATCAGGAAGCCTGGCTTTACACACGAGAAAACACCACACTGGTGGGTAACCTTTCCACTTTTGTTAGCTCAGTCCAGTTAATGGTAGACTAGTGTACACACACCAGAGAGAAGCCCTACAGGGTGAGTTTTGCCACCTCAAGCTTTCTTAATGTGGCCTTCCTTAGTGTAATTTGATGTACTGTCAACAAGGGGTCCACCCTCTGATAACTGTAACTATCCATTATTTCCAGATTTCTATTAATTGCAATGTGAGTGAAATAGTCTGTGTTTGAATGGTGTGGGCGTACGTACCCCAACAACAGAATGGTGTGGGTGTTTCCCAACAACAGGATTGGTCAGCTCAGAGAAAGCAGGGCGGTAGCTCCTCCCCCTCTCTCTGCAAGTCTATCGTTAGGGTTAAGGCAAGGGTCCGTTTAACATGTCCATTAAGTCGCTGCCGTCCCACAGTCTGTTGACAGATGCTATGATACCAGGAGATTACAGAAATGTTGGCAAGTCTATTTATTTGGTTTGCTTAGCGAGCAAGCTAGAGGGATCTGAAGACTGATAACAATGTCTAAGGACAATTCACCATCACCATGATCAACCCTGTCTACTATCCAACTCACCATGATGAACCCTGTCCACCATCGAACTCACCATCACCATGATCAGCCCTGTCTACAATCCAACTCACCATGATCAACCCTGTCTACCATCCAATTCACCATGATCAACCCCGTCTACCATCCAATTCACCATGATGAACCCTGTCTACCATCCAACTCAGCATCACCATGATCAACCCTGTCTACCATCCAACTCACCATGATCAACCCTGTCTACCATCCAGCTCACCATATTTTGAAATGACATGATATTGTTTGGCAGAATGAACACAGTATAGTTAATATTTTCCCAAACTGCGTTACCCACTCCAGTCAGCAGATGACAATGTGAGTCTTTCATGAGCTGTTTCTTGCGTGACGTATAGTCCAGTGGACAGGAAGCTTTTTCAACAACAGACTCATCAGCCTCCTCGGTAGCTTGCTAGCAAACATAGAAACCAAAACATCGGCGCTCTTTTGACCATTTCATGTACATTCATGGTCAAAGGTTTTGAGAAAGACACAAGTATTGGTCTTCACAAAGTTTGCTGCTTCAGTGTTTTTAGATATTTTCTCAAATGTTACTATGGTATACTGAAGTATAATTACAAGCATTCCATAAGTGTCAAAGGCTTTTATTGACAATTACATTAAGTTTATGCAAAGAGTCAATATTTGCAGTGTTGACCCTTCTATTTCAAGACCTCTGCAATGGCATGCTGTCAATTAACTTCTGGGCCACATCCTGACTGATGGCAGCCCATTCTTGCCTAATCAATGCTTGGAGTTTGTCAGAATTGGTGGGTTTTTGTTTGTCCACCCACCTCTTTGAGGACTGACCACAAGTTCTCAATGGGATTAAGGTCTGGGGAGTTTCCTGGCCACTTACTTATCACTTTTGCCTTATGGCAAGGTGCTCCATCATGCTGGAAAAGGCATTGGTCGTCACCAAACTGTTCTTGGATGGTTGGGAGAAATTGCTCTCTGAGGATGTGTTGGTACCATTCTTTATTCATGGCTGTGTTCTTAGGCAAAATTGTGAGTGAGCCCACTCCCTTGGCTGAGAAGCAACCCCACACACGAATGGTCTCAGGATGCTTTACTGTTGGCATGACACAGGACTGATGGTAGTGCTCACCTTGTCTTCTCCGGACAAGCTTTTTTCCAGATGCCCCAAACAATCGGAAAGGGGATTCATCAGAGAGAATTACTTTACCCCAGTCCTCAGCAGTTCAATCCCTGTACCTTTTGCAGAATATCAGTCTGTCCCTGATGTTTTTCCTGGAGAGAAGTGGCTACCTCGCTGCCCTTCTTGACACCAGGCCATCCTCCAAAAGTCTTTGCCTCACTGTGCGTGCAGATGCACTCACACCTGCCTGCTGCCGTTCCTGAGCAAGCTCTGCATTGGTGGTGCCCCGATCCCGCAGCTGAATCAACTTTAGGAGACGGTCCTGGCGCTTGCTGGATTTTCTTGGGCGCCCTGAAGCCTTCTTCACACAATTGAACCTCTCTCCTTGAAGTTCTTGATGATCCGATAAATGGTTGATTTAGGTGCAATCTTACTTGCAGCAGCAATATCCTTGCCTGTGAAGCCCTTTTTGTGCAAAGCAATGATGACGGCACGTGTTTCCTTGCAGGTAACCATGGTTAACAGAGGAAGAACAATGATGATTTCAAGCACCACCCTCCTTTTAAAGCTTCCAGTCTGTTATTCTAACTCAATCAGCATGACAGGGTGATCTCCAGCCTTGTCCTCGTCAACACTCTCACCTGTGTTAACGAGAGAATCACTGACATGATGTCAGCTGGTCCTTTTGTGGCAGGGCTGAAATGCAGTGGAAATGTTTTTGGGGGATTAAGTTCATTTTCATGGCAAAGAGGGACTTTGCAATTAATTGCAATTCATCTGATCACTCTTCATAACATTCTGGAGTATATGCAAATTGCCATCATAAGAACTGAGGCAGCAGACTTTATGAAAACTAATATTTGTGTCATTCTCAACTTTTGACCACGACTGTATATTAACAGCAGGGTTTTAAACACAGTCTGTGTGCTTACTAGTTATTACATGTCATATACAGTTGAAGTCGGAAGTTTACATACACTTAGGTTGGAGTCATTAAAACTCGTTTTTCAACCACTCCACAAATTTCTTGTTAACAAACTATAGTTTTGGCAAGTCGGTTAGGACATCTACTTTGTGCATGACACAAGTAATTTTTCCAACAATTGTTTACAGGCAGATTATTTCACTTATAATTCACTATATCACAATTCCAGTGAGGTGTACCTGTGGATGTATTTCCAGGCCTACCTTCAAACTCAGTGCCTCTTTGCTTGACATCATGGGAAAATGAAAATAAATCAGCCAAGACCTCAGAAAAAAAATTGTAGACCTCCACAAGTCTGGTTCATCCTTAGGAGCAATTTCCAAACGCCTGAAGGTACCACGTTAATCTGTACAAACAATAGTACGCAAGTATAAACACCATGGGACCACGCAGCCATCATACCGCTCACGAAGGAGACACGCGTTCTGTCTCAAAGAGATTAACATATTTTGGTGCGAAATGTGCAAATCAATCCCAGAAAAACAGCAAAGGACCTTGTGAAGATGCTGGAGGAAACGGGTACTGAAAGGCCGCTCGGCAAGGAAGAAGCCACTGCTCCAAAACCGTCATAAAAAAAAGCCAGACTACGGTTTGCAACTGTACATGGGGACAAAGATCGTACTTTTTGGAGAAATGTTCTCTGGTCCGATGAAACAAAAATAGAACTGTTTGGCCATAATGACCATTGTTATGTTTGGAGGAAAAAGGGGGTAGGGGGTGGGTGGGGGGGTCGCTTGCAAGCCGATGAACACCATCCCAACTGTGAAGCACGGGGGTGGCAGCATCATGCGGTGGGGGTGATTTGCTGAAGGAGGGACTGGTGCACTTCACAAAATAGATGGCATCATGCGGAAGGAAAATGATGTGGATATATTAAAGCAACATCTCAAGACATCAGTCAGGAAGTTAAAGCTTGGTCGCAAATAGGTCTTCCAAATGGACAATGACCCCAAGCATACTTCCAAAGTTGTGGCAAAATGGCTTAAGGACAACAAAGTCAAGGAATTTGAGTGGCCATCACAAAGCCTGACCTCAATCCTATAGAACATTTGTGGGATGAACTGAAAAAGCATTTTGTGTATATTATAATAATAATAATAATATGCCATTTAGCAGACGCTTTTATCCAAAGCGACTTAGTCATGTGCGCATACATTTTTACGTATGGGTGGTCCCGGGGATCGAACCCACTACCCTGGCGTTACAAGCGCCATGCTCTACCAATTGAGCTACAGAGGACCACTATTAACAGCAGGGTTATAAACACACAGTCTGTGTGCTTACTAGTCATATATATATGTTGTTATTCAGCCAGCTTGTTAAGATAGCCTAGCACTACGCTAATGCTAATTAACTAGCTAGCCAACTAACGTCCACAACCATGAGCTCAATAAGCTACTCGCCCCGTACAAAATAAGATGTGTGCTGGTTGGAGAAAGAAGCTCTGGGGCTGAACATTGTCGTGAAAGAGGAAGAGGAGGATATCACAGTGAAAGGGGAGGAGGGGGAGATGACTGTCACAGTGAAAGGGGAGGAGGGGGGAGATGACTGTCACAGTGAAAGGGGAGGAGGGGGGAGATGACTGTCACAGTGAAAGGAGAGGGAGGGGGAGATGACTGTCACAGTGAAAGGAGAGGAGGGGGAGATGACTGTCACAGTGAAAGGAGGGGGAGATGACTGTCACAGTGAAAGGAGAGGAGGGGGAGATGCCTGTCACAGTGAAAGGGGAGGAGGAGGAGGAGGAGATGACTGTCACAGTGAAAGAGGAGGAGGGGGAGATGACTGTCACAGTGAAAGGAGAGGAGGGGGAGATGACTGTCACAGTGAAAGAGGGATATCTGGAAGGAGGGTGAAGATGAGGATTAACAGCAGTGAGTTTTAACTATCCCAAAGCCTAGGACCAAGAGGCATGGAGAGGCAGCCTTTAGTTACTATGCCTCCCAGCCTCTGGAATAGCCAGAGAACCTGAGGGGGAACGAAACTGTGGCATTTTTTAAAATAGATCTTAAAACACACCTTTTTAGTGGTGCTTTTCCTCAGGGTGCTTTTTAGTCGTGCAGTTTTTATTGTAATTCTTTAGTTTTTTATCCTCTTATATTTGTGTAGTAAATATTTAGTTTTATTTTAATTGTTTTTATTAGTTTTTTTTCCTGTGAAGCACATTGTGTTCCATTCCATGTCTGAAATGTGCTGTATAAATAAAGCTTGATTTGATTCTCTATGGTGTTATTAGATCCCTAATATTGAGTTAGGCCTATAAGGTAAGATAGACTGATATGATTGAAATCTCTATGATGTTATTGAATTTAAACAACAAGGCACTCAACCCCGTGGATTATTGTGAACAACTAAGAGCTGTTCTCTAACATGACGTGAAGAGTGAATAACACACAACTAAGAGCTGTTCTGATTGGAGATTTTTTGTTAACTACTTAGGCAACGAAAAATAAACAAATTATATTAATTCTGTATGTTGTAGAATGAAACGCCTTTATGCCCTATATGCCTATGAATTAAGAACCAATTAAAGGGTTTAAAAACAGCCATGATGAAATGGCTCTATACAGTGGGGGAAAAAAGTATTTAGTCAGCCACCAATTGTGCATGTTCTCCCACTTAAAAAGATGAGAGAGGCCTGTAATTTTCATCATAGGTACACGTCAACTATGACAGAAAAATTGAGATTTTTTTTCTCCAGAAAAACACATTGTAGTATTTTTAATGAATTTATTTGCAAATTATGGTGGAAAATAAGTATTTGGTCACCTACAAACAAGCAGGATTTCTGGCTCTCACAGACCTGTAACTTCTTCTTTAAGAGGCTCCTCTGTCCTCCACTCGTTACCTGTATTAATGGCACCTGTTTGAACTTGTTATCAGTATAAAAGACACCTGTCCACAACCTCAAACAGTCACACTCCAAACTCCACTATGGCCAAGACCAAAGAGCTGTCAAAGGACACCAGAAACAAAATTGTAGACCTGCACCAGATCTGCAATAGGTAAGCAGCTTGGTTTGAAGAAATCAACTGTGGGAGCAATTATTAGGAAATGGAAGACATACAAGACCACTGATAATCTCTCTCGATCTGGGGCTCCACGCAAGATCTCACCCCGTGGGGTCAAAATGATCACAAGAACGGTGAGCAAAAATCCCAGAACCACACGGGGGGACCTAGTGAATGACCTGCAGAGAGCTGGGACCAAAGTAACAAAGCCTACCATCAGTAACACACTACACCGCAAGGGACTCAAATCCTGCAGTGCCAGACGTGTCCCCCTGCTTAAGCCAGTACATGTCCAGGCCCATCTGAAGTTTGCTAGAGTGCATTTGGATGGTCCAGAAGACGATTGGGAGAATGTCATATGGTCAGATGAAACCAAAATATAACTTTTTGGTAAAAACTCAACTCGTTGTGTTTGGAGGACAAAGAATGCTGAGTTGCATCCAAAGAACACCATACCTACTGTGAAGCATGGGGGTGGAAACATCATGCTTTGGGGCTGTTTTTCTGCAAAGGGACCAGGACGACTGATCCGTGTAAAGGAAAGAATGAATGGGGCCATGTATCGTGAGATTTTGAGTGAAAACCTCTTTCCGTCAGCAAGGGCATTGAAGATGAAACGTGGCTGGGTCTTTCAGCATGACAATGATCCCAAACACACCGCCCGGGCAACGAAGGAGTGGCTTTGTACGAAGCATTTCAAGGTCCTGGAGTGGCCTAGCCAGTCTCCAGATCTCAACCCCATAGAAAATCTTTGGAGGGAGTTGAAAGTCTGTGTTGCCCAGCGACAGCCCCAAAACATCACTGCTCTAGAGGAGATCTGCATGGAGGAATGGGCCAAAATACCAGCAACAGTGTGTGACAACCTTGTGAAGACTTACAGAAAACGTTTGACCTGTGTCATTGCCAACAAAGGGTATATAACAAAGTATTGAGAAACTTTTGTTATTGACCAAATACTTATTTTCCACCATAATTTGCAAATAAATTCATAAAAAATCATACAATGTGATTTTCTTGATTTTTTTCCTCATTTTGTCTGTCCTAGTTGACCTGTACCTATGATGAAAATTACAGGCCTCTCTCATCTTTTTAACTGGGAGAACTTGCACAATTGGTGGCTGACTAAATACTTTTTTCCCCACTGTATCTGAATGTGTCCATTAGAAACTCTTGTTTGCAACTGTTGGACAAATGATTACACCCTAGATAAGCTAATTGCAGGCAAGAGTGTGCAAGGCGGTATTGAATGTGTCACTGTCCTTATGTCACATACATTGTAAACTTTCATTCATAGACTAGGTTGTAGCAACCACATGATGGGTATAGGGAAAATTTGAGTATCATGTAGTAACCTAAACCTATCGACGTTACATTGAACTGGGTAAATGGAATATGAATGACAGTCATCCAACATGCTGTAATAGAAATGAGGCCATGCTCATTAAAAAATAAATAATGGTCCTCCCTCATCATAAACGGCACTTACGGCCACTGTTGTCTAGCAATGATCAACAACCAATTTGACGGAGCGTGAAGAAGTTGTAAAATAATAATGGGGAAATGTTGCACAATCCAGGTTTAGAAAGCTCTTAGAGACTTACCCAGAAAGACTCAACTGTAACTGCTGCTAAAAGGTGCTTCTATAAAGTATTGACTCGGGTGTGAATACTTACACTACCGGTCAAAGGTTTTAGAACACCTACTCATTCAACGGTTTTTTAATAATAATAATAATAATACGTTTTTTCTTTATTTGGACTATTTTCTACATTGTAGACTAATAGTGAAGACATCAAAACTATGAAATAACACATATGTAATCATGTAGTAACCAAAAAAGTGTTAAACAATTCAAAACATGTTTTATATTTGAGATTCTTCAAATAGCCACCCTTTGCCTTGATGACAGCTTTGCACACTCTTGCCATTCTCTCTACCAGCTTCACCTGGAATGCTTTTCCAACAGTCTTGAAGGAGTTCCCACATATGCTGAGTACTTGTTGGCTGTTTTTCCTCCACTATGCGGTCCGACTCATCCGAAACCATCTCAATTTGTTTTAGGTCGGGGGATTGTGGAGGCCGGGTCATCTGATGCAGCACTACATCACTCTCCTTCTTGGTAACATAGCCCTTACACAGCCTGGAGGTGTGTTGGGTCATTGTCCTGTTGAAAAACAAATAATAGTCCCACTAAGCCCAAACCAGATGGGATGGCATATCGCTGCAGAATTCTGTGGTAGCAATGCTGGTTAAGTGTGCCTTGAAATCTAAATAAATAGAGACAGTGTCACCAGCAAAGCACCCCCACACCATAACACCTCCTCCTCCATGCTCTACGGTGGAAAATACACATGGTGAAATTTTCCAGAGTGACTGACCTTCATGTCTTAAAGTAATGATGGACTGTCATTTCTCTTTGCTTATTTGAGCTGTTCTTAATATGGACTTGGTATTTTACTAAATAGGGCTATCTTCTGTATACCCCCTTACCTTGTCACAACACAACTGATTGGCTCAAACTCATTAAGAAGGAAATACATTCCACAAATTAACTTTTAAGAAGGCACACCTGTTCATTGAAATGCATTACAGGTGACCACCTCATGAAGCTGGTTGAGACAATTCCAAGAGTGTGCAAAGCTGTCATCAAGGCAAAGGGTGGCTACTTTGAAGAATCTCAAATATAAAATATATTTTGATTTGTTTTGATTTGTGGACCCCATGAAGAGTAGCTGTTGCCTTGGCAGGAACTAATGGGGGATCCCTAATAAATACAAATACAAACACTTTTTTGGTTACTACATGATTCCATATGTGTTATTTCATAGTTTTCATGTCTTCACTATTATTCTACAATGTAGAACATAGTAAAAATAAAGAAAAACCCTTGAATGAGTAGGTGTTCTAAAACATTTGACCGGTAGTGTATGTAAATTACATAAATGAGATATTTCTGTATTTAATTTCAATAGATTTGCAAACATTTCTAACAACATGTTTTTCACTTTGCCATTATGGGGTATTGTGTAAGGGGGAAAAACTATTTCATTCATTTTAAATTCAGGCTGTAACACAACAAAAATGTGGAATAAGTCAAGGGGTATGAATCCATTCTGAAGGCACAGTAGCTATAGATAGTACACTGAATAATGAAACAATCCTTAGTAAGCTAATGTTTCGAGGGCGTGCTGACAGTATTATTTGGCATTAATAGACTGGTTTTACGCACAACAGCGTTCTATCCAAGCTGGGAGAGAGCACGAGGAGGATTCATGACATGCAGGTTCAGGTAGCAGCTACAGGACAGTTGTATATTATTTAAAACATCAATTTGTAGCTGATTAGTATGCATGGATCATTTATTTTAAAATCTGCAATGTTTGAATGTCCAGTTTTAATTACTGAATAAGAAATGACATTATTACCACCAGCCAGCAGGCTATAAAATTTCAGCATTACGACACCGTGTATAGATTTCGTGAAATGTTAGGCCCTGTGTTGCTCAGTTGGTAGAGCATGTCGTTTGCAACAGCAGGGTTGTGGGTTCGATTCCCATGGGGGGCCAGTATGAAAACTCACTCACTAACTGTAAGTCGCTCTGGATAAGAGCATCTGCTAAATGACTAAAATGAGAAAATGACGACCAAATAGAGGCCTACCAATAAACCTTTATCCATTAGCTAAAGCAAAGCTTTACATGCTCTTGCACCACAGGAACCCTATCATCGATTAATTAGGCATGCAGCCGCATAGACATTTCGCTATTTCAGCACGATGTACAGCGATCGGTTTGTGAGTGGCTGTCTGGCTGAAACATTCGATTTTATTTTATATTAGGAAGAGGCCCAAAGTCCAACGTTGTGGGGTCCAGAGAAACTGCATTAACTTTAGAAAATGAGTTACTAAAAGCAGAAGGCTTCCTACGACTGGAGTAAAAGTAATTTCCTCTCAATCTTAAATAAACATGCCCCATTCAAAAAATACAGAACTAAGAACAGATATAGCCCCTGGTTCTCCTCAGACTTGACTGCCCTTGACCAGCACAAAAACATCCTGTGGCGTACTGCATTTGCATTGAATAGCCCCCGCGATATGCAACTTTTCAGGGAAGTTAGGAACCAATATACACAAGCAGTTAGGAAAGCAAAGGCAAGCTTTTCAAACAGAAATGTGCATCCTGTAGCGCTAACTCCAAAGGTTTTGGGACACTGTAAAGTCCATGGAGAATAAGACCACCTCCTCCCAGCTGCCCACTGCACTGAGGCTAGGAAACACCATCACCACCGATAAATCTACAGTAATCAAGAATTTCAACAAGCATTTTGCTATGGCTGGCCATGCTTTCCACCTGGCTACCACTACCCCGGCCACCAGCTCTGCACCCTCTGCTGCAACTTGCCCATGCCCCCACCGCTTCTCCTTCACACAAATTCAGACAGCTGATGTTCTGAAAGAGCTGCAAAATCTGGACCCCTACAAATCATCTGGGCTAGACAATCTGGACCCTTTCTTTCTAAAATTAGCCACGAAATTGTCGCAACCCCAATTACTAGCCTGTTCAACCTCTTTTTCGTAACGTCTGAGATCCCCAGAGATTGGAAAGCTGCCCATCTTGGAAGGGGTGACACTCTAGATCCAAACTGTTACAGACCTATATCCATCCTGCCCTGCCTTTCGAAAGTTTTTGAAAGCCAAGTTAACAAACAGATCACCGACCATTTCGAATCCCACCGTACCTTCTCCGCTCTGCAATCCGGTTTCCGAGCTGGTCATGGGTGCACCTCAGCCACGCTCAAGTTCCTAAACGATATTATAACCGCAATCGATAATAGACAGTACTGTGCAGCCGTCTTCATCGACCTGGCCAAGGCTTTCGACTCTGTCAACCACCGCATTCTTATTGGCAGAAGTAGTTGGTTGACTGCCTCGCCTGGTTCACCAACTACTTCTCAGATAGAATTCAATGTGTCAAATTGGAGGGCCTGTTGTCTGGACCTATGGCAGTCTCTATTGGGGTGCCACAGGGTTCAATTCTTGGGCCGACTCTCTGTGTATATCAATGATGTCGCTCTTGCTGCTGGTGACTCTAAGATCCACCTCTACGCAGACGACACCATTTTGTATACATCTGGCCCTTCATTGGACACTGTGTTAACAAACCTCCAAACGAGCTTCAATGCCATACAACACTCCTTCAGTAGCCTCCAACTGCTCTTAAACACTAGTAAAACTAAATGCATGCTCTTCAATCGAACGCTGCTGGCACCCGCCCACCCGACTAGAATCACTACTCTCGACGGGTCTGACCTAGAGTATGTGGACATCTACAAATACCTAGGTGTCTGGTTAGACTGTAAACTCTCCTTCCAGACTCACAATAAGCATCTCCAATCCAAAGTTAAATCTAGAATCGGCTTCCTATTTCGCAACAAAGCCTCCTTCACTCATGCTGCCAAACATGCCCTCGTAAAACTGACTATCCTACCGACCCTTGACTTCGGCCATGTCATTTACAAAATAGCCTCCAACACTCTTCTCAGCAAATTGGATGTAGTCTATCACAGTGCCATCCGTTTTTCACCAAAGCCCCATATACTACCCACCACTGTGACCTGTACGCTCTTGTTGGCTGGTCCTCACTACATATTCGCCAAGCCAAACCCACTGGCACCAGGCCATCTATAAATCACTGCTAGGCAAATCCCCGCCTTATCTTAGCTCATTGGTCACCATAGCAACACCCACCCGTAGTCTGCGCTCCAGCAGGTATATCTCACTGGTCATTCCCAAAGCCAACACCTCCTTTGGCTGCAATTCCTTCCAGTTCTCTGCTGCCAATGACTGGAACAAATTGCAAAAATCTCTGAAGCTGGAGACACTTATCTCCCTCACTAACTTTAAGCATCAGTTGTCAGAGCACCTTACCGATCACTGCACCTGTACACAGCCCATCTGAAATTAGCCCACCCAACTACCTCATCCCCATATTGTTATTTATTTTGCTCATTTGCACCCCAGTATCTCTATTTGCACATCATCTCTTGCACATCTATCATTCCAGTGTTAATACTAATTGTAATTATTTTGCACTATGGCCTATTTATTGCCTTATCTCCATAACTTATTACATTTGCACACACTGTATATATATATTTTCTGTTGTATTTTTGACTTTATGTTTTGTTTTACCCCATATGTAACTCTGGGTTGTTGTTTTTATCGTATCTGAAGATTATGCCTTTGTTAAATGTTTTTCATGACTGAAATGGAATGTTGGTTGTTTAGGCCAGAGGGGGATGTTTTATGATGGTATTTGAAATGTGCCGCTTGGAGGGTGACGCCCGAGGGGAGACTGGTGATTGGCCAGAAGAGGGGGTAACCCTTATTTTGGTATTGTCTATATAAGAAGGGTTTTAGACAATAAACCCCAGAGCAGACATTAGAATTGGAGGACACTGCTCTCCAGACCTTGCAAGTCTGTTACTCATGCTGAAGCTTGTGATCTGAATAAACCTTATGATCAACGTTCAGTATGAGCAGACTCCTTTTGTTCATCAGCAATGACGACCACCATTCATCATATACGACATAATGGCGCCCAACGTGGGGCTGGTTTTGCGTCTCTTCCTTGTTTCAGTCAACCGCCGGCCTAACTCTCTCTGAAGCATGGCCGAAAAAAGGGTGAGTGTTCTTACCGCTTCTGAGTTTGTTAGATTGGATATGACTTGTGTACACTGAAGGGATGTTCCATTTCAACCTGGCCTCGGTGGTGTTATTGCTGGTCGACTGGAGTCTGCTAAAATTTATTCCATCAGAAACGGCAGTTAATTGGAATGTAGAGCATTAAACGGTAGGATTTAAGTATTGAAAGTGTATATTCATTGGTAACGGGTGACAATGGATTAGTAGAGAATAAATGTTGGAATACGTATGCATTTTTAGGGCACCGGGGGATCTGGAAAAGCCCTCGAATCGAGGCGATTCTTTAGGAATGGGCCATAAAATCCTTGCAACGCGTTATGTGGTGTATGGTTAATTCTGGGAATTATTAAGCTGGACGAATTATATGCATGTTATATACTCATCGTATGGTTGACGAACTATAATGCTTGGGGTAACCTCTCTATGATTATCCAGAACTTACGGCAACACAAAGTTAGAAGGAGATATTACTGATAGACAATGATTTGGCCACGGTGCGGGGTGTTCATTTGTATAGCTAGTAGGCCGCAGTTGGCTGGAGGCTGAAGCTAATGCTTGATTGTTTCAGGCCACCTGGTACATCGTGGCTAAATGCTAATGTTAATGCTTAAGGCTAAATGCTAACTGTGTTTTGTGTCGCAGTGTACCTTGGGCTAAGCTAAATGCTAATGCTACATGCTAATTGTGTGGTGTGCTACATGCTAACGGATATCCTTAGAGATTCCATTGCGATGGATTAAAGTCTCTTAAACTTGTCACTGTCTGTAAGTCAGGTTGTATGTTTTGTGAGCGCTGTTGAATGTTGTTTGACTAGGAGGGGAATGGAAGGTACAGCTGGACTGTTATCCGTTTAGTGGAGGTGAAAACGGGTTTTTGAATGGATGTGCGCATGCGTTTAATTTTGCGACATTACACTACAGAACGGGGGAGTTGGAGTTTATGGCACGAGATTAGGGAACGTTTTGTTTTACGACACTAGACGGCACCACGATGGGATGCTGAAACTCAAGCATGAGGTTAAAATGATATTTGCGCATGCGTGGGATTCTGCAAAACAACACATTGGTTAAACTGCAGGGGGAGACAGAGGAACACAGACGACGGAACAAATAGGCACAAGGAGAGTTTAACACGAATCTTATAAGTTTAAACGGCGGTGGGTTAAGATGAAACTTGTTTTGGGACCTATTAAATTTATAAATTAAATATATGTTGACGAAGTATAATGCATTGAATTGAATAACGGATTATAATAGATTGAATTAAATTAAATTAAATGACGGATGAAAATAAAATTTAAATGTTTTTGAGCGATCTATAATTCGTCCTGAGTTAAAGTCTTAGAGCGAATGTAAAACGGACGAATATTGAATGTGGATAACTTGGTTAATTGCATAAACTGCTGAAATCTTGTGTGTTTCTATGTTTTTTGAAATATGAGAGGAACATGGAACGGTGAGGCGAGACGAGAGAGAGAGGAGGGGCTGACGTGTGCGTGGCGTGACGTCACATGACGTGACATCACATGACGCAGCAGAGGATCAGATATCAGGCTAGGTTGCAACATTTTCCAGTTTAAAGATATGTGATGTTATGACAATTTTACAAAGGCTTGGCAAATACTATTTCATTAAAAATTGCATTTTGAAGGCTCTGTATCACTGGGGTTTGATTACAGATGTGTTGGGAATCAAGGATGGATTGAGGATTGTTCTGTAAATTTAAGATAATTAGAGCTAATAGAGCAAGGAGTATGGGAATTGGAGTATTGAAGGGTTGTAAGGTTAGAAGGCTTTGTTTATGGGTATTTTAGTCTGAAGATGACTAACTTGCATTTACTTGCAGTTGATGGGTTGTGGTAAGATAGCTAACACTAATTGATATTGGTGACATAGGAATAGGAATTGGGGTTAATTATTCAGGATTGTTAATGGATTTGTTTAGGTTATATTAAGAATTACAGGGGGGAAGCCTATATAACTTATATAGTCTAAAATAGGATAGTTCACAATAAAGGAATAGAAAGGATTGTTACAATGGGAAAAAAGATATCAGGACTATGAAAGTCATTACACGGGTTGAAATAGTGGTAATCCTTTAATTAAAGTGTTGCTAGGTTATCTGGCAAGTGAAACAAAAGTTGCCCTTCATTCTCAAACAGAAATTGATAAAATATGTCAGCGATAAGATAGGTTTAAAAAGTAGAGCTTAGGGATGTTTATTCTCAGCTTACAATGATCCTCCAGGAGTGATTATTGCATCAGAAATATAGACAAATAATAGATAGGGTACCCGCAGAAACAACGATGAAGATGAATCCAGAAGACGGAAGAAAATGAGATGTCTGGAACGTGAAGGAGAAGAGGATGATTTAGATGAGAGTGATTGATGAGAGGTCATGGGTGGAGGTGACTCTGTGATCAGAGGGAAGTGGCAAGAGAGGAAAGAAGAAATGGATACTAGAGATTTGATCTCTGATGAAAGTTGAAGGTACAAGAGCAAAGAAGAAATGGAGAAGTGGAAGAAGTAACACGACTGGATGAAGACCTCAAGAATTGAAGGAGAAGAATAATACAGTGAGGCCAAAGGAAAGGCCACTGGTAAGAAGATGATATTTCAAGAACAGAACTTAGAAGATAACCTTTTGAAGAATACTGATAGGTCCACAACGAGAAGAACCGGACGAAGAAAACTCAATCAAATACAACTTATAACTGGTGGTGGAGAAGAAGAAAAGAAGTGTTGGTTATGAAGAATCAGAGTGAATCAAATCAACAATCACTGTTACAGCTTCAACTGAACAATATCAAATGCAATTGTATCAGCCAAGGGGGGTACCAGGTTATCCATATCCACTGTCAGTTTCTGGACAGACACAGAATTGGAGAAGAAGAAACAGAGGAAGATCAAGGAGCAAGTGAAGATCACCTGTGCTTCAGGTGAACACTAAATATTCTAGAGTGCCTAGAATATCCGGAAGGGGGGTATCAGCTGAGAGCATCGATTAGAGAAGAAGAGAAAATAGCCAACAATTGAAGTAAAAACAACCGACCATTAGAAGTGATAGTGAATAGGGGAAAAACTTATTTGGGTTTAGGCCTAGAGAGGTTAAACATATCACTCTGTAAAATAAACTAATTAGGTTAGGATAGGGATTGGAAGTAGTAAAACAGTTTAAATACTCTTAGGGAATCAATTGAGCTCTGCTATAGAAGTCAAATAGGAATTAAAAGAGACAATATACCAATGACATTGTGGAAAGAGATGCATGGTGTAAATTGAAGCGTACAATAAGATGTACACTAGACGACTGACTGTCTGGTAGAATATTTTAAAAAGTAGGGTTTTTGGGAATCATTTGCTTAAAAGATAAATATCATAGGAAGGATGATAATCTATTAGATTACCTGTTAGACAATCTGTCTGGGAAAATAAACTTAATAGAGTGACTGTTATTCTGGGTTACATCCTGACACAAAGAGATTTGAGGTTAGGCTAAAGGTGTTTAGTCGGTTTTGCCAAGTCTGTGTGTAATGAGTCAGAAGCAGGTGGGGAACTTTCCCAATCACATAGTCTAAACATTTGGTGGTAGGGGATTTTGTGAAAATCAGGGGAAAAGGTGTTAAATGTTATGAGAGAAAAGATTAGATTAAAATAAGTTAGGAGTAGATTAGGGTTGGAAGAACTCTGAGACAGTAAGCTAAGTTTTAACGTTAGTAGTAAGAGAGAGAGAGAACCGTAATGAATGACACTTTAGAATAGGAAGATCAAGGTAATTGTGGGTACCTTTTGTTATAATCAAAAGGTTTAAAGTTTAGAGGTAGAACTGAAAGGGGGAAAAAGTGACACTAGTGGTGATGGATGGAAGTACAAGTAAAGAGTTCAGAGCTTTGGGAAAACTAGGTTGTTTATAGGAGTCCAGCATCAATTATAGGGGGAAAATACTGTTATTTGGGTTAGGAGAATAATAATTATAATATGCCATTTAGGATGATGACGTTTCTTTCACAGAGAGAGAGAGAGAGATAATTAGGGAGAATATGTGTACTTATCTAGTGAAAGCATTAAAATTTGTTTTGGTTAAGAATTATTGGTTAAAGGGCTATGTAATTTGTAAGGTGACGCTTATAATGGAAGATTTTAAGTCTGTAGAAGTTTTCACAGTCACAGAGGGAGTTAAGGATAAGTTTATTACAGTAGTCACTCCAACAGTGAATAATACACATGGGATATGGGTAGCTTTTCCACTAGAAGGAATTAAGGGTTTTAATTCATCAACTAAATCAACGACGGTAATGGTAACTTTGGAAAGAAATTAATGACTCAGGAGTTTATGTTACGGATGGAGAGGGCTGTCAATGATAGTACGAATAGGATTAAAATAGGAGAGCAGATAGAAACAATATAGATTAATCTGAAATGGAGAATATAGATTCATCATGGAAGCTGCAGGATGGGGTCTTTTGATTTTGATGACAGAGGGGGGGGGGTATCTGATCAGTACTGCTCGTTCCTCTGTTGTGAAAATTAGAGATAGATTAACTCATTCTGTAAGGTCAGTGAGGAATCTTGAGGGTTGATGTCTGTTGGGGATGCCAGCCCAAGACGTGTTAGAGGGTCGCGCGCCCTCTGTCAGGTATGGGTCAGTCTTATGCTTTGTCATGGCTGTGGTATCGGCAACAGTCATTGACAGATAAAATAATGTAGTTGTCAGAATAGTAGGGTTTAAGTGTTCTTGGGTAAATGGATTACCCTATGGGAATTGTTAGATGGAAAGTAAAGTCAGGTAACAGTGGAAACCTGAAGTATTCAGGTGAAACATTGAGGGCTAAAAGTTGTTTTATAAAATATAGGAGGTAAGGGGTATGTTTATGGGAATATCAGAGTGTGATGAGTATAGGATAACCTTGGATAAGTATGACCTTAAGGGTAGTAATGACAAATAATAGGTTAATTTTTATATATCAGGTAGTAAGAAGAGCAGGACTTTGATGGTTAAAAGATTAGCTTTTGACTGACAATGTGACTATGGGAATTTTAGAGATATTTGGTGGGTTTGTGATGATAGAGTATATTCTTACCCTATGGGGGATAGGATGTTGTTACAGGTCAACGTTTAAGCTTCCATATGAGGTTTTTACAATTAAAAGAGGAGTGGTACCAACACAGAAATCTGAAGCTAGGGTTGAAAATGGGGTGAAAAGAGACATGGCTACATGTCATAGTCTTCAAGCCTATCATTGAAGGATAAGGTCAGGGAGAAGGGGGGACTTTATTCATGGTATGGTGTAACATTTGGGAAGATCATATTGATAAATATTAGTTATACTTTGAGTCCAGATAGTTCAGATAATATCACTGGGGTTATAGATGCATTATAAGGGATGCATTTGAAAGGATTTGGTTGCAAGATCAATTAGGCCAGTAGGGGCAGTGATGGGTCAGATTTTAGTTTCAGCTTTGATAACACTGTGTGAGGTTTGTACTTTGTTACTGACCTTTGCAAAAGCTATGATATTAAGATGGGTTGGTGTTGTGATGCCTGGAAACAACACTCAGATGCCGTTGTTGATTGTTCCTGATCTGGATGAAGATGGACGAGGGGGTCTAGATGGACTACTGATGGATAAATATCCTTTTTGATTATTTGATCATTTTTCAATTTTTTTTCAATATTAGTGTGATTTTTTGTATGATTTATGAATCAAGGGGGGAATGGGTTTATGTGATTCATGCATCATTTATATATCAGTTTTATAGTCTTAGTGGATATTGATGTTTAATTTGAAAGTGTTTTTTGGAAAAGATACTGTTTGGTCTTTTTCTTTTTCTTCCAGAAGCATTTGGATGACATGTGGAGATTCAAATACTCAAACAAAGACAATTTGAAACGACAATATGACTGGAGGAGATGAAACAAGGAGGGTGTGGCTGATTCCATCATTAACAAGTCCATTGGAAGTCGAGACTACGGAGGAGATGAAGTGTAGTGGACTACATTCCAGTGTTGGCAATGAAATATAGACATGTGTAATACATAATTGTGTCATATTTTTAGGTATTAATTTTGGTAGAATGATGTTTGATGTTATTGACTACATGTAAGGATCTTAGATGTTTTTGTTTATTTCGGTGAATGTTTAGGGACAGAGAGGCTAGGAAGGGAGAGTTTCATTGTCCGGTCCTATGGGTTGACCAGCCGTACAATGAATGTTTATGGATAGGATTTTGTTTGCAGGGCTTACATGTGTATTTAATTACATCATAGTTTCAAATGCATTTACATGGTTAATGAGGTTATCTGGAGTACCGACGGTGGTTGCCTGGGGCAGAGGGACCGTGAGAGAATTTTACTGTCTTGATTGATATGGATGGATGGCTGCTGGACAGTTTTTCGCTCTCACACTCCATAAAGATTTATTCATAATTCATAGTAATGTGTTCACACTTCATTAAGATTTATTCATAATTCATAGTAATGTATTTACACTCCATAAACAGGTATTTCATAGAAAGGTATTTACACTCTAGAGGAGAATGTGTTTGGTTTAATGTTAAAGATACTCAATGAGATAAATGGTTAATAGTCATAATCTTATTCTGTTTGTTTTTGAGACGTTTATTTCGTCTCGAAAGGGGGGAATATCGTATCTGAAGATTATGCCTTTGTTAAATGTTTTTCATGACGAAATGGAATGTTGGTTGTTTAGGCCAGAGGGGGGATGTTTTATGATGGTATTTGAAATGTGCCGCTTGGAGGGTGGCCTCGAGGGGAGACTGGTGATTGGCCAGAAGAGGGGGTAACCCTTATTTTGGTATTGTCTATATAAGAAGGGTTTTAGACAATAAACCCCAGAGCAGACATTAGAATTGGAGGACACTGCTCTCCAGACCTTGCAAGTCTGTTACTCATGCTGAAGCTTGTGATCTGAATAAACCTTATGATCAACGTTCAGTATGAGCAGACTCCTTTTGTTCATCAGCAATGACGACCACCATTCATCATATACGACAGTTTTTATCTCACTGCTTTGCTTTATCTTGGCCAGGTCGCAGTTGTAAATGAGAACTTGTTCTCAACTGGCTTACCTGGTTAAATAAAGGTTAAATAAAATAAAAAAATAAAAATGATTTGTATGTTGGCCGAATCCCAACGTTTCAGTTGAACGGAAGTGAAGGCGGAGCCTGGCTCTTTTCTCTTGTGACTTTACGCTCCGTGCAGAGTAGAACACCAGACAACATGATTGAACAAAGGAGGAATGTTAAAATGATATCGGACGGTAACTTTTGAAAATGAGCTAAACAGAAGCCTCCTGCTGTATTATTATTTGAATGTTGGCGGAAGTCCTATTTCTCAGTCGAACGGAAGTGAGGGGGGAGTCACATGTTCTCTATTCTCCATTTTGTCTTCTGACTTTAGGCAGAGAGTCACATGTTGAAATATATAACGTCTCGGTCCTCTACCTCCCTGATCTAAAAGGTCCGTAGACTAGAGATGAAATCTAGTTAACTTCGCCTGAACTCTGCAATCGACCATAAACACACGTTTATACAATGAATCAGGTGAGTTTAGATTAATTGAATCATTTTTTTATAACGGGTCTTTGTGGCCTAGTTCCTGCTTTTACACTGCGCGCATTTAATGGTCCTTGACATTTGGAAAATGATTTGTGTAGTTTAGCTGGTTACTCGTAGCCAGGCCCGGCGGCAGGATGAACACGGCAAGGGGGTATCAGAAATGACTAAGGGGGCACAACTATTTTCGCTTGCTGATAACACAGGATCATAACAATCGATAGTACAATTACACACAATGTATTTGCAGCCACGCACGGCTGTCTTGCAGCAAGAATACAGGCTACTGCACCGCTTTACAAACATGGACAATTTATAAATAGCAAGTCATGACAACGCTACACAGTTACATGCACAATACCCAACAATACAAAACAGTTGCTAATTACCATAATAACACTTCCTCATGCCAATACAATGCATTTCCAATCGCGGAAAGCAAACAATAATGCACTACCAATGACTTATCAGTACAATGCAGCTAGTTGGAGCTTACCAGTTGGCTGTAGGCTACTCTACTAGCAGCTTGCCAGTTGGCTGTAGGCTACTCCACTAGCAGCTTGCCAGTTGGCTGTAGGCTACTCCACTAGCAGCTTACCAGTTGGCTGTAGGCCACTCCACTAGCAGCTTACCAGTTGGCTGTAGGCTACTCCACTAGCAGTTTACCAGTTGGCTGTAGGCTACCCTACTAGCAGCTTACCAGTTGGCTGTAGGCTACTCCACTAGCAGCTTACCAGTTGGCTGTAGGCTACCCTACTAGCAGCTTACCAGTTGGCTGTAGGCTACTCCACTAGCAGCTTGCCAGTTGGCTGTAGGCTACTCCACTAGCAGCTTACCAGTTGGCTGTAGGCTACCCTACTAGCAGCTTACCAGTTGGCTGTAAGCTACTCTACTAGCAGCTTACCAGTTGGCTTTAGGCTACTCTACTAGCAGCTTACCAGTTGGCTGTAGGCTACTCCACCAGCAGCTTACCAGTTGGCTGTAGGGTACTCTAATAGCAGCTTGCCAGTTGGCTGTAGGCTACTCCACTAGCAGCTTACCAGTTGGCTGTAGGCTACACCACTAGCAGCTTACCAGTTGGCTGTAGGCCACTCCACCAACAGCTTACCAGTTGGCTGTAGGCCACTCTACTAGCAGTTTACCAGTTGGCTTTAGGCTACTCCACTAGCAGCGTACCAGTTGGCTTTAGGCTACTCCACTAGCAGCGTACCAGTTGGCTTTAGGCTACTCCACTAGCAGCGTACCAGTTGGCTGTAGGCTACTCCACTAGCAGCTTACCAGTTGGCTGTAGGCTACTCTACTAGCAGCTTGCCAGTTGGCTGTAGGCTATTCTACTAGCAGCTTACCAGTTGGCTGTAGGCTACTACACTAGCAGCTTACCAGTTGGCTGTAGGCTACTCCACTAACAGCTTACCAGTTGGCTGTAGGCCACTACACTAGCAGCTTACCAGTTGGCTTTAGGCTACTCCACTAGCAGCGTACCAGTTGGCTTTAGGCTACTCCACTAGCAGCGTACCAGTTGGCTTTAGGCTACTCCACTAGCAGATTACCAGTTAGCTATAGGCTACTCCACTAGCAGCTTACCAGTTGGCTATAGGCTACTCCACTAGCAGCTTCCCAGTTGGCTGTAGGCTACTCCACTAGCAGTTTACCAGTTGGCTGTAGGCTAATCTACTAGCAGCTTGCCAGTTGGCTGTAGGCTACTCTACTAGCAGCTTGCCAGTTGGCTTTAGGCTACTCCACTAGCAGCGTACCAGTTGGCTTTAGGCTACTCCACTAGCAGCTTACCAGTTGGCTGTAGGCAACTCCACTAGCAGCTTACCAGTTGGCTGTAGGCTACCCTACTAGCAGCTTGCCAGTTGGCTGTAGGCTACTCTATTAGCAGCTTACCAGTTGGCTGTAGGCTACTCCACTAGCAGCTTACCAGTTGGCTGTAGGCTACTCCACTAGCAGCTTACCAGTTGGCTGTAGGCTACTCCACTAGCAGCTTGCCAGTTGGCTGTAGGCTACTCCACTAGCAGCTTACCAGTTGGCTGTAGGCTACTCCACTAGCAGCTTGCCAGTTGGCTGTAGGCTACTCCACTAGCAGCTTACCAGTTGGCTGTAGGCTACTCCACTAACAGCTTACCAGTTGGCTGTATGCCACTCAACTAGCAGCTTACCAGTTGGCTGTAGGCCACTCTACTAGCAGTTTACCAGTTGGCTTTAGGCCACTCCACTAGCAGTTTACCAGTTGGCTGTAGGCTACTCCACTAGCAGCTTGCCAGTTGGCTGTAGGCTACTCCACTAGCAGCTTACCAGTTGGCTGTAGGCTACTCCACTAGCAGCTTACCAGTTGGCTTTAGGCCACTCCACTAGCAGCTTACCAGTTGGCTGTAGGCTACTCTACTAGCAGTTTACCAGTTGGCTTTAGGCCACTCCACTAGCAGTTTACCAGTTGGCTGTAGGCTACTCCACTAGCAGCTTACCAGTTGGCTGTAGGCTACTCCACTAGCAGCTTACCAGTTGGCTGTAGGCTACTCCACTAGCAGCTTACCAGTTGGCTGTAGGCTACTCCACTAGCAGCTTACCAGTTGGATCTAGGCTACTCCACTAGCAGCTTACCAGTTGGCTGTAGGCTACTCTACTAGCAGCTTATCAGTTGGCTGTAGGCTACTCCACTAGCAGCTTACCAGTTGGCTGTAGGCCACTCCACTAGCAGCTTACCAGTTGGCTGTAGGCTACTCCACTAGCAGTTTACCAGTTGGCTGTAGGCTACCCTACTAGCAGCTTACCAGTTGGCTGTAGGCCACTCCACTAGCAGCTTACCAGTTGGCTGTAGGCTACTCCACTAGCAGTTTACCAGTTGGCTGTAGGCTACCCTACTAGCAGCTTACCAGTTGGCTGTAGGCTACTCCACTAGCAGCTTACCAGTTGGCTGTAGGCTACCCTACTAGCAGCTTACCAGTTGGCTGTAGGCTACTCCACTAGCAGCTTGCCAGTTGGCTGTAGGCTACTCCACTAGCAGCTTACCAGTTGGCTGTAGGCTACCCTACTAGCAGCTTACCAGTTGGCTGTAAGCTACTCTACTAGCAGCTTACCAGTTGGCTTTAGGCTACTCTACTAGCAGCTTACCAGTTGGCTTTAGGCTACTCTACTAGCAGCTTGCCAGTTGGCTGTAGGCTACTCCACTAGCAGCTTGCCAGTTGGCTGTAGGCTACACCTCTAGCAGCTTACCAGTTGGCTTTAGGCTACTCCACTATTAGCTTACCAGTTGGTTGTAGGCTACTCCACTAGCAGCTTACCAGTTGGCTGTAGGCTACTCCACCAGCAGCTTACCAGTTGGCTGTAGGGTACTCTAATAGCAGCTTGCCAGTTGGCTGTAGGCTGCTCTACTAGCATTTTACCAGTTGGCTGTAGGCTACTCCACTAGCAGCTTACCAGTTGGCTGTAGGCTACTCCACCAGCAGCTTACCAGTTGGCTGTAGGGTACTCTAATAGCAGCTTGCCAGTTGGCTGTAGGCTACTCTACTAGCATTTTACCAGTTGGCTGTAGGCTACTCCACTAGCAGCTTACCAGTTGGCTGTAGGCCACTCCACCAGCAGCTTACAAGTTGGCTGTAGGCCACTCTACTAGCAGTTTACCAGTTGGCTTTAGGCTACTCCACTAGCAGCGTACCAGTTGGCTTTAGGCTACTCCACTAGCAGCGTACCAGTTGGCTTTAGGCTACTCCACTAGCAGCGTACCAGTTGGCTGTAGGCTACTCCACTAGCAGCTTACCAGTTGGCTGTAGGCTACTCTACTAGCAGCTTGCCAGTTGGCTGTAAGCTATTCTACTAGCAGCTTACCAGTTGGCTGTAGGCTACTCCACTAGCAGCTTACCAGTTGGCTGTAGGCTACTCCACTAACAGCTTAACAGTTGGCTGTAGGCCACTACACTAGCAGCTTACCAGTTGGCTTTAGGCTACTCCACTAGCAGCGTACCAGTTGGCTTTAGGCTACTCCACTAGCAGCGTACCAGTTGGCTTTAGGCTACTCCACTAGCAGCTTACCAGTTAGCTATAGGCTACTCCACTAGCAGCTTACCAGTTGGCTATAGGCTACTCCACTAGCAGCTTCCCAGTTGGCTGTAGGCTACTCCACTAGCAGTTTACCAGTTGGCTGTAGGCTAATCTACTAGCAGCTTGCCAGTTGGCTGTAGGCTACTCTACTAGCAGCTTGCCAGTTGGCTTTAGGCTACTCCACTAGCAGCGTACCAGTTGGCTTTAGGCTACTCCACTAGCAGCTTACCAGTTGGCTGTAGGCAACTCCACTAGCAGCTTACCAGTTGGCTGTAGGCTACCCTACCAGCAGCTTGCCAGTTGGCTGTAGGCTACTCTATTAGCAGCTTACCAGTTGGCTGTAGGCTACTCTATTAGCAGCTTACCAGTTGGCTGTAGGCTACTCCACTAGCAGCTTACCAGTTGGCTGTAGGCTACTCCACTAGCAGCTTGCCAGTTGGCTGTAGGCTACTCCACTAGCAGCTTACCAGTTGGCTGTAGGCTACTCCACTAGCAGCTTGCCAGTTGGCTGTAGGCTACTCCACTAGCAGCTTACCAGTTGGCTGTAGGCTACTCCACTAACAGCTTACCAGTTGGCTGTAGGCCACTCAACTAGCAGCTTACCAGTTGGCTGTAGGCCACTCTACTAGCAGTTTACCAGTTGGCTTTAGGCTACTCCACTAGCAGTTTACCAGTTGGCTGTAGGCTACTCCACTAGCAGCTTACCAGTTGGCTGTAGGCTACTCCACTAGCAGCTTACCAGTTGGCTGTAGGCTACTCCACTAGCAGCTTACCAGTTGGATGTAGGCTACTCCACTAGCAGCTTACCAGTTGGCTGTAGGCTACTCTACTAGCAGCTTATCAGTTGGCTGTAGGCTACTCCACTAGCAGCTTACCAGTTGGCTGTAGGCCACTCCACTAGCAGCTTACCAGTTGGCTGTAGGCTACTCCACTAGCAGTTTACCAGTTGGCTGTAGGCTACCCTACTAGCAGCTTACCAGTTGGCTGTAGGCTACCCTACTAGCAGCTTACCAGTTGGCTGTAGGCTACTCCACTAGCAGCTTACCAGTTGGCTGTAGGCTACTCCACTAGCAGCTTACCAGTTGGCTGTAGGCTACTCCACTAGCAGCTTACCAGTTGGATGTAGGCTACTCCACTAGCAGCTTACCAGTTGGCTGTAGGCTACTCTACTAGCAGCTTATCAGTTGGCTGTAGGCTACTCCACTAGCAGCTTACCAGTTGGCTGTAGGCCACTCCACTAGCAGCTTACCAGTTGGCTGTAGGCTACTCCACTAGCAGTTTACCAGTTGGCTGTAGGCTACCCTACTAGCAGCTTACCAGTTGGCTGTAGGCTACCCTACTAGCAGCTTACCAGTTGGCTGTAGGCTACTCCACTAGCAGCTTACCAGTTGGCTGTAAGCTACTCTACTAGCAGCTTACCAGTTGGCTTTAGGCTACTCTACTAGCAGCTTGCCAGTTGGCTGTAGGCTACTCCACTAGCAGCTTGCCAGTTGGCTGTAGGCTACACCTCTAGCAGCTTACCAGTTGGCTTTAGGCTACTCCACTATTAGCTTACCAGTTGGCTGTAGGCTACTCTACTAGCAGCTTGCCAGTTGGCTGTAGGCTACTCTACTAGCAGCTTGCCAGTTGGCCGTAGGCTACTCTACTAGCAGCTTACCAGTTGGCTGTAGGCTACTCCACTAGAAGCTTGCCAGTTGGCTGTAGGCTACTCTACTAGCAGCTTACCAGTTGGCTGTATGCTACTCTACTAGCAGCTTACCAGTTGGCTGTAGGCTACTCTACTAGCAGCTTGCCAGTTGGCTGTAGGCTACTCCACTAGCAGCTTACCAGTTGGCTGTAGGCTACTCTACTAGCAGCTTACCAGTTGGCTGTAAGCTACTCCACTAGCAGCTTACCAGTTGGCTGTAGGCTACTCCACTAGCAGCTTACCAGTTGGCTGTAGGCTACTCCACTAGCAGCTTACCAGTTGGCTGTAGGCTACTCCACTAGCAGCTTACCAGTTGTCTGTAAGCTACTCTACTAGCAGCTTCCAGTTGGCTTTAGGCTACTCCACTAGCAGCTTACCAGTTGGCTTTAGGCTACTCCACTAGCAGCTTACCAGTTGGCTGTAGGCTACTCCACTAGCAGCTTGCCAGCTGGCTGTAGGCTACTCCACTAGCAGCTTGCCAGTTGGCTGTAGGCTACACCTCTAGCAGCTTACCAGTTGGCTTTAGGCTACTCCACTATTAGCTTACCAGTTGGTTGTAGGCTACTCCACTAGCAGCTTACCAGTTGGCTGTAGGCTACTCCACCAGCAGCTTACCAGTTGGCTGTAGGGTACTCTAATAGCAGCTTGCCAGTTGGCTGTAGGCTACTCTACTAGCATTTTACCAGTTGGCTGTAGGCTACTCCACTAGCAGCTTACCAGTTGGCTGTAGGCCACTCCACCAGCAGCTTACCAGTTGGCTGTAGGCCACTCTACTAGCAGTTTACCAGTTGGCTTTAGGCTACTCCACTAGCAGCGTACCAGTTGGCTTTAGGCTACTCCACTAGCAGCGTACCAGTTGGCTTTAGGCTACTCCACTAGCAGCGTACCAGTTGGCTGTAGGCTACTCCACTAGCAGCTTACCAGTTGGCTGTAGGCTACTCTACTAGCAGCTTGCCAGTTGGCTGTAAGCTATTCTACTAGCAGCTTACCAGTTGGCTGTAGGCTACTCCACTAGCAGCTTACCAGTTGGCTGTAGGCTACTCCACTAACAGCTTAACAGTTGGCTGTAGGCCACTACACTAGCAGCTTACCAGTTGGCTTTAGGCTACTCCACTAGCAGCGTACCAGTTGGCTTTAGGCTACTCCACTAGCAGCGTACCAGTTGGCTTTAGGCTACTCCACTAGCAGCTTACCAGTTAGCTATAGGCTACTCCACTAGCAGCTTACCAGTTGGCTATAGGCTACTCCACTAGCAGCTTCCCAGTTGGCTGTAGGCTACTCCACTAGCAGTTTACCAGTTGGCTGTAGGCTAATCTACTAGCAGCTTGCCAGTTGGCTGTAGGCTACTCTACTAGCAGCTTGCCAGTTGGCTTTAGGCTACTCCACTAGCAGCGTACCAGTTGGCTTTAGGCTACTCCACTAGCAGCTTACCAGTTGGCTGTAGGCAACTCCACTAGCAGCTTACCAGTTGGCTGTAGGCTACCCTACTAGCAGCTTGCCAGTTGGCTGTAGGCTACTCTATTAGCAGCTTACCAGTTGGCTGTAGGCTACTCTATTAGCAGCTTACCAGTTGGCTGTAGGCTACTCCACTAGCAGCTTACCAGTTGGCTGTAGGCTACTCCACTAGCAGCTTGCCAGTTGGCTGTAGGCTACTCCACTAGCAGCTTACCAGTTGGCTGTAGGCTACTCCACTAGCAGCTTGCCAGTTGGCTGTAGGCTACTCCACTAGCAGCTTACCAGTTGGCTGTAGGCTACTCCACTAACAGCTTACCAGTTGGCTGTAGGCCACTCAACTAGCAGCTTACCAGTTGGCTGTAGGCCACTCTACTAGAAGTTTACCAGTTGGCTTTAGGCTACTCCACTAGCAGTTTACCAGTTGGCTGTAGGCTACTCCACTAGCAGCTTACCAGTTGGCTGTAGGCTACTCCACTAGCAGCTTACCAGTTGGCTGTAGGCTACTCCACTAGCAGCTTACCAGTTGGATGTAGGCTACTCCACTAGCAGCTTACCAGTTGGCTGTAGGCTACTCTACTAGCAGCTTATCAGTTGGCTGTAGGCTACTCCACTAGCAGCTTACCAGTTGGCTGTAGGCCACTCCACTAGCAGCTTACCAGTTGGCTGTAGGCTACTCCACTAGCAGTTTACCAGTTGGCTGTAGGCTACCCTACTAGCAGCTTACCAGTTGGCTGTAGGCTACCCTACTAGCAGCTTACCAGTTGGCTGTAGGCTACTCCACTAGCAGCTTACCAGTTGGCTGTAAGCTACTCTACTAGCAGCTTACCAGTTGGCTTTAGGCTACTCTACTAGCAGCTTGCCAGTTGGCTGTAGGCTACTCCACTAGCAGCTTGCCAGTTGGCTGTAGGCTACACCTCTAGCAGCTTACCAGTTGGCTTTAGGCTACTCCACTATTAGCTTACCAGTTGGCTGTAGGCTACTCTACTAGCAGCTTGCCAGTTGGCTGTAGGCTACTCTACTAGCAGCTTGCCAGTTGGCCGTAGGCTACTCTACTAGCAGCTTACCAGTTGGCTGTAGGCTACTCCACTAGAAGCTTGCCAGTTGGCTGTAGGCTACTCTACTAGCAGCTTACCAGTTGGCTGTATGCTACTCTACTAGCAGCTTACCAGTTGGCTGTAGGCTACTCTACTAGCAGCTTGCCAGTTGGCTGTAGGCTACTCCACTAGCAGCTTACCAGTTGGCTGTAGGCTACTCTACTAGCTGCTTACCAGTTGGCTGTAAGCTACTCCACTAGCAGCTTACCAGTTGGCTGTAGGCTACTCCACTAGCAGCTTACCAGTTGGCTGTAGGCTACTCCACTAGCAGCTTACCAGTTGGCTGTAGGCTACTCCACTAGCAGCTTACCATTTGTCTGTAAGCTACTCTACTAGCAGCTTCCAGTTGGCTTTAGGCTACTCCACTAGCAGCTTACCAGTTGGCTTTAGGCTACTCCACTAGCAGCTTACCAGTTGGCTGTAGGCTACTCCACTAGCAGCTTGCCAGCTGGCTGTAGGCTACTCCACTAGCAGCTTGCCAGTTGGCTGTAGGCTACTCAACTAGCAGCTTGCCAGTTGGCTATAGGCTACTCCACTAGCAGCTTACCAGTTGTCTGTAAGCTACTCTACTACCAGCTTACCAGTTGGCTGTAGGCTACTCCACTAGCAGCTTACCAGTTGTCTGTAAGCTACTCTACTAGCAGCTTGCCAGTTGGCTTTAGGCTACTCCACTAGCAGCTTACCAGTTGGCTGTAGGCTACTCCACTAGCAGCTTACCAGTTGGCTGTAGGCTACTCCACTAGCAGCTTACCAGTTGTCTGTAAGCTACTCTACTAGCAGCTTACCATTTGGCTTTAGGCTACTCCACTAGCAGCTTGCCAGTTGGCTGTAGGCTACTCCACTAGCAGCTTGCCAGTTGGCTGTAGGCTACTCCACTAGCAGCTTGCCAGTTGGCTGTAGGCTACTCCATTTGCAGCTTGCCATTTGGCTGTAGGCTACTCCACTAGCAGCTTGCCAGTTGGCTGTAGGCTACTCCACTAGCAGCTTGCCAGTTGGCTGTAGGTACTCCACTAGCAGCTTGCCAGTTGGCTGTAGAATACTCCACTAGCAGCTTGCCAGTTGGCTGTAGGCTACTCCACTAGCAGCTTGCCAGTTGGCTGTAGGCTACTCCACTAGCAGCTTGCCAGTTGGCTGTAGGCTACTCCACTAGCAGCTTGCCAGTTGGCTGTAGGCTACTCCACTAGCAGCTTGCCAGTTGGCTGTAGGCTACTCCACTAGCAGCTTGCCAGTTGCCGATTTATTGTGAATAGTCACATGTACAGGTTTGCAGGTGGGTCATTATTGGGGATTATTGTGAATAGTCACATGTACAGGGTTGCAGGTGGGGATTATTGTGAATAGTCACATGTACAGGGTTGCAGGTGGGGATTATTGTGTACAGTCACATGTACAGGTTTGCAGGTGGGTCATTATTGGGGGTTATTGTGAATAGTCACATGTACAGGGTTGCAGGTGGGGATTATTGTGAATAGTCACATGTACAGGTTTGCAGGTGGGTCATTATTGGGGGTTATTGTGAATAGTCACATGTACAGGGTTGCAGGTGGGGATTATTGTGAATAGTCACATGTACAGGGTTGCAGGTGGGGATTATTGTGAATAGTCACATGTACAGGGTTGCAGGTGGTCATTATTGGGGATTATTGTGAACATCTTTGATGTGTCTGGGTGGCTTAATACACCATACACAACATCATTATTAACAGAGGAAGGGTTAGTCATTCATATCACACAATTACTATTTTAGTTATTGTTTTGTATTTGTTTGTACAAATTTGTAGAATTTTGTTTTTACTTTCACATTATTTTGTGTAGATGAATTACGGAAAATTACAATCAAATCTATTTCAATCCCACTTTTTAAAGCAACAAAATGTGAAAAAAGTTATAGTGGGTGTAGACTTTCCATAGGAACTGTATAGCCTAATAATATTTAGGAAGTTAATTTCCTTGGGAAGATAACTGCCGTGCTTATCCGTCCATTCATATATAGACTACTCTATTTAATTGAGACCAAACGCTCACCTGATCTGGCACGCCCAACTAGGAGAGGAGAGGTATGGCTGCTGAAGTAGGAGAGGAGAGGTATGGCTGCTGAACTAGGAGAGGAGATGTATGGCTGCTGAACTAGGAGAGGAGAGGTATGGCTGCTGATCTAGGAGAGGAGAGGTATGGCTGCTGAACTAGGAGAGGAGAGCTATGGCTGCTGAACTAGGAGAGGAGAGGTATGGCTGCTGAACTTGAAACAGCAAGAAAGATGAGCGGTCCGTTGCACTTTCTCTTGACCTACGTTTTTTGCACGTAGGATATAGCCTGTCTTTTAGGAGTGGGAATATTTTCAGTCAGAGACAAATAAATGGATAATTAATATATATTGAGAAGGAGAAGACTCAACGCTCGATCCCCATGTTGCGCCTTTTGCTTTATATTGATAATCACATTTTGGGATTTCACCTCGACTCACGTTGGTTGAGCGTCCCCAACCTCTTTCTATTAACAGACACTGTAGTAAACTATAGCCTAATTATATTTAAGTGAATTTCCTTGGAAAGATAACTGCCACGTGATTTATTCGCCCATTCATAGGCAGCCTGGTAGGCTAGTGTGTGAATAATATGACAGAGGTGCTTTTAGTACAATAGCTAGGCTAACGCATACACAGCAGAAAGACACCGTTTCCAAATAATCTGCGGGACAAGTATATTTATCACAACGTTTTCTGTCTTACCGCCCTCAACGTGAAAAATACGGGCCGCGCTGCAATGATCTCTGTCGGAGCCCGCAGCCCTCTACCTCCAAACATCTTTGTTGTACCATTTGAAAGTGGAAAGAAATATATACAGTACCAGTCAAAAGTTTGGACACACCTACTCATTCAAGGGTTTTTCTTTATTTTTACTAATTTGACATTGTAGAATAATAGTGAAGACATTAACACTATGAAATAACTCATATGGAATGATGTAGTAACCAAAAAAGTTTTAAACAAATCAAATTAAATGTGATGTTTGAGATTCTTCAAAGTAGCCACCCTTTGCCTTGATGACAGCTTTGCCCAGTCTTGGCATTCTCTCAACCAGCTTCATGAGGTAGTCACCTGGAATATGTTTCGATTTGTTTAACACTTTGTTGGTTACAACATGATTCCATATGTGTTATTTCATAGTTTTGATGTCTTCACTATAATTCTACAATGTAGAAAATAGTACAAATAAAATAAAACCCTTGAATGAGTAGGTGTCCAAACTTTTGACTGGTACTGTATGTTATTACATTTTAGTACATTTGTCAGCCAAAACATGACACCCACCCTTTTTTCATGTGTTCTATCGCAAACTGTCATAAACATAAAGCTTTCCAACGTAGCATCAACTATCCAAAGCCATATTTGACATTTTGAAATTAGCACATCAATTACAAAAAATTATAATTGAATATATATAAATCCCACATTGTAACATAAAATAAGCTAAATCAATTTGCCCTTTTTCCCGATAGGGAATGTCCTATTGGTCTGAAGTGTAAGATATTGGTTTCTCCCGTGGGAGCCCCGGGTTCATATTGTGTTTGTTACATACAGTTACAATATTTGAGCACTGCAAATCTGCGTAGCAAGCAAACAGACAATGTGTATTATTTTTAACATGCTGTGAAAGTAGTACTCACTTTTAGGAATGGGTAATCGTTTACAAGTTGCAAACTATATCATAAACCCATCGTTGAAAACCACATTTTTCATCTTCTGTGGTTTGGTAACTTCCTGTTGTTCAACGGACAGGAATGAAGTAGCAGAGTTTGGAGAAAAAATATTTGGTGTCCGTTAAGTCTTAAACAGCAAGGGGGCATTGTTTCCACTCCGTTGTGGCCGTCCCCATTTATATGCAAGACCTCATCATACCATTGTTGTGTTGTTTTACCCTCAGTGTACTAACATGAGAACTTCACTACCCTCTTTTTGGGATTTACAGGAAACACCTATCCCACCCCCCTCCTCCCTCTCCTTCCAACCCTCCTCCCCCCTCCCCCTCTTTGGGTCCCCAGGTCGTGCCTCTCCTGGTAACTTACTGCTGGGTCTGAAGAGGGTGTCTGTGCTGCTGGTCGACTGCAGGAAAACACCGGGACAGAGTGGGTTTATGCTCTTAGATACATTTTTTTTAAATGCTCTTAGATACATTTTTTTTAAATGTAGACTCATTAGAAGCACTCCTACCCCATTGGTTACATTGATGATTTTAACGAATCCAAAATGCTCAAATCTGATCACAAGAGTTGGAAAGCTGGGCCTTGAACTAACTTCGATATGAAGAAGGAACCCTAACTGTCTGTCTTTGTTTCACAGGGGACAGCCCTAACCGTCGCTCTTTCAGTAGAAGGGGCTTATCATCTGGGAAGGCTAACCAACATCATGATGCTGACGAGGCAGAGAAGAGTCTCTCCAGATCAGAACACCTCAAGAAACACCAGCAGAGACTTACAGGGAAGAAACCTCACTGCTGCTTTGACTGTGGAAAGAGTTTCACCTCTTCAACAAATCTTAATACACACAAGAGAATACACACAGGAGAGAAATCTTATAGCTGTGATCAGTGTGGGAAGAGATTCACTCGGTCAGGACACCTGGCTTTACACAAGAGAATACACACGGGAGAGAAACCTTGTAGCTGTGATCAGTGTGGGAAGAGATTCACTCTGTCAGGAAGCCTGGCTTTACACAAGAGAATACACACGGGAGAGAAACCTTGTAGCTGTGATCAGTGTGGGAAGAGATTCACTCTGTCAGGAAGCCTGGCTAAACACAAGAGAATACACACAGGAGAGAAACCTTATAGTTGTGATCAGTGTGGGAAGAGATTCACTCAGTCAGGAAACCTGGCTGAACACCAGAGAACACACACAGGAGAGAAGCCTTTTGGTTGTGATCAGTGTGGGAAGAGATTCTCTCATTCAGGAACCTGGTTGAACACAAGAGAAAACACACAGGAGAGAAGCCTTATCACTGCTCTGACTGTGGAATGAGCTTAGCCACTTCACAAGGACTTCTACGACACATGAGAACACACACAGGAGAGAAGCCTTTTGGTTGTGATCAGTGTGGGAAGAGATTCACTCATTCAGGACACCTGGCTAGACACAAGAGAACACACACAGGAGAGAAGCCTTTTGGTTGTGATCAGTGTGGGAAGAGATTCACTCAGTCAGGACATCTGGCTGGACACAAGAGAAAACACCACACTGGTGGGTAACCTTTCCACTTTTGTTAGCTCAATCCAGTTAATGGTAGACTAGTGTACACACACCGGAGAGAAGCCCTACAGGGTGAGTTTTGCCACCTCAAGCGTTCTTAATGTGGCCTTCCTTAGTGTAATTTGATGTACTGTCAACAAGGGGTCCACCCTCTGATAACTTTAACTATCCATTATTTCCAGATTTGCATTAATTGCAATGTGAGTGAAATAGTCTGTGTTTGAATGGTGTGGGCGTACGTACCCCAACAACAGAATGGTGTGGGTGTTTCCCAACAACAGGATTGGTCAGCTCAGAGAAAGCAGGGTGGTAGCTCCTCCCCCTCTCTCTGCAAGTCTATCGTTAGGGTTAAGGCAAGGGTCCGTTTAACATGTTGACTAGTTGGGATGTGGTCAGAAAAGTCCCTTAAGTCGCTGCCGTCCCACAGTCTGTTGACAGATGCTATGATACCAGGAGTTTACAGAAATGTTGGCAAGTCGATTTATTTGGTTTGCTTAGCGAGCAAGCTAGAGGGATCTGATAATTACAAGCATTCCATAAGTGTCAAAGGCTTTTATTGACAAGTACATTCAGTTTATGCAATGAGTTAATATTTGCAGTGTTGACCCTTCTATTTCAAGACCTCTGCAATGGCATGCTGTCAATTAACTTCTGGGCCACATCCTGACTGATGGCAGCCCATTCTTGCCTAATCAATGCTTGGAGTTTGTCAGAATTGGTGGGTTTTTGTTTGTCCACCCGCCTCTTGAGGATTGACCACAAGTTCTCAATGGGATTAAGGTCTGGGGAGTTTCCTGGCCCATGGACCCAACATTTCAATGTTTTGTTCCCGAGCCACTTAGTTATCACTTTTGCCTTATGGCAAGGTGCTCCATCATGCTGGAAAAGGCATTTTTCATCACCAAACTGTTCTTGGATGGTTGGGAGAAGTTTCTCTCTGAGGATGTGTTGGTACCATTCTTTATTCAAGGCTGTGTTCTTAGGCAAAATTGTGAGTGAGCCCACTCCCTTGGCTGAGAAGCAACCCCACACGAATGGTCTCAGGATGCTTTACTGTTGGCATGACACAGGACTGATGGTAGCGCTCACCTTGTCTTCATTGCAGGTAACCATGGTTAACAGAGGAAGAACAATGATTTCAAGCACCACCCTCCTTTTAAGCTTCCAGTCTGTTATTCTAACTCAATCAGCATGACAGGGTGATCTCCAGCCTTGTCCTCGTCAACACTCTCACCTGTGTTAACGAGAGAATCACTGACATGACGTCAGCTGGTCCTTTGTGGCAGGGCTGAAATGCAGTGGATATGTTTTTGGGGGATTAACTTCATTTTCATGGCAAAATGGAATTAATTGCAATTCATCTGATCACTCTTCATAACAGTCTGGAGTATAAGCAAATTGGCATCATAAAAACTGAGGCAGCAGACTTTGTGAAAATTAATATTTGTGTCATTCTCAAAACCTTTGACCACGACTGTATATTAACAGCAGGGTTTTTACATGTCATATACATTTGAAGTCGGAATATTACATACACTTAGGTTGGAGTCATTAAAACTCGTTTTTCAACCACTCCACAAATGTCTTGTTAACAAACTATAGTTTTGGCAAGTCGGTTAGGACATCTACTTTGTGCTTGACAACAATTCTTTACAAACAGATTTTTTCATTTATAATTCACTATATCACAATTCCAGTGGGTCAGAAGTTACATACACTTAGCTGACTGTGCCTTTAAACAGCTTGGAAAATTCCAGAAAATGATGTCATGGCTTTAGATGCTTCTGATAGGCTAATTGACATCATTTGAGTCAATTAGAGGTGTACCTGTGGATGTATTTCCAGGCCTACCTTCAAACTCAGTGCCTCTTTGCTTGACATCATGGGAAATTGAAAGGAAATCAGCCAAGACCTCAGAAAACAAATTGTAGACCTCCACAAGTCTGGTTCATCAATTTCCAAACACCTGAAGGTACCACGTTCCTCTGTAAAAACAATAGTACGCAAGTATAAACACCATGGGACCACGCAGCCGTCATACGGCGCAGGAAGGAGGCGCGTTCTGTCTCCTAGAGATGAACGTACTTTGGTGCAAAAGTGCAAATCAATCCCAGAAAAACAGCAAAGGACCTTGTTAAGATGCTGGAAGAAACAGGTACAAAAGTATCTACAGTGGGGGAAAAAAGTATTTAGTCAGCCACCAATTGTGCAAGTTCTCCCACTTAAAAAGATGAGAGGCCTGTAATTTTCATCATAGGTACACGTCAACTATGACAGACAAAATGAGGAAAAAAATCCAGAAAATCACATTTTAGGATTTTTAATGCATTTATTTGCAAATTATGGTGGAAAATAAGTATTTGGTCAATAACAAAAGTTTCTCAATACTTTGTTATATACCCTTTGTTGGCAATGACACAGGTCAAACGTTTTCTGTAAGTCTTCACAAGGTTTTCACACACTGTTGCTGGTATTTTGGCCCATTCCTCCATGCAGATCTCCTCTAGAGCAGTGATGTTTTGGGGCTGTCGCTGGGCAACACGGACTTTCAACTCCCTCCAAAGATTTTCTATGGGGTTGAGATCTGGAGACTGGCTAGGCCACTCCAGGACCTTGTGAAATGCTTCTTACGAAGCCACTCCTTCGTTGCCTGGGCGGTGTGTTTGGGATCATTGTCATGCTGAAAGACCCAGCCACGTTTCATCTTCAATGCCCTTGCTGATGGAAGGAGGTTTTCACTCAAAATCTCACGATACATGGCCCCATTCATTCTTTCCTTTACACGGATCAGTCGTCCTGGTCCCTTTGCAGAAAAACAGCCCCAAAGCATGATGTTTCCACCCAAATGCTTCACAGTAGGTATGGTGTTCTTTGGATGCAACTCAGCATTATTTTTCCTCCAAACACGACGAGTTGAGTTTTTACCAAAAAGTTATATTTTGGTTTCATCTGACCATATGACATTCTCCCAATCCTCTTCTGGATCATCCAAATGCACTCTAGCAAACATCAGACGGGCCTGGACATGTACTGGCTTAAGCAGGGGGACACGTCTGTCACTGCAGGATTTGAGTCCCTGGCGGCATAGTGTGTTACTGATGGTAGGCTTTGTTACTTTGGTCCCAGCTCTCTGCAGGTCATTCACTAGGTCCCCCCGTGTGGTTCTGGGATTTTTGCTCACCGTTCTTGTGATCATTTTGACCCCACTGGGTGAGATCTTGCGTTGAGCCCCAGATCGAGGGAGATTATCAGTGGTCTTGTATGTCTTCCATTTCCTAATAATTGCTCCCACAGTTGATTTCTTCAAACCAAGCTGTTTACCTATTGCAGATTCAGTCTTCCCAGCCTGGTGCAGGTCTTTGACAGCTCTTTGGTCTTGGCCATAGTGGAGTTTGGAGTGTGACTGTTTGAGGTTGTGGACAGGTGTCTTTTATACTGATAACAAGTTCAAACAGGTGCCATTAATAGAGGTAAAGAGTGGATGACAGAGGAGCCTCTTAAAGAAGAAGTTACAGGTCTGTGAGAGCCAGAAATCTTGCTTGTTTGTAGGTGACCAAATACTCGCTTGCAAGCTGAAGAACACCATCCCAACCGTTAAGCAAGGGGGTGACAGCATCATGCTGTGGGGGTGATTTGCTGCAGGAGGGACTGGTGCACTTCACAAAATAGATGGCTTCATGAGGAAGGAAAAGTATCAGTCAGGAAGTTAAAGCTTGGTCGCAAATAGGTCTTCCAAATGGACAATGACCCCAAGCATACATCCAAAGTTGTGGCAAAATGGCTTAAGGACAACTAAGTCAAGGTATTGGAGTGGCCATCACAAAGCCCTGACCTCAATCCTATAGAACATTTGTGGGCAGAACTGAAAAAGCGTGTTCGAGCAAGGAGGCCTACAAACCTGACTCAGTTACACCAGCTCTGTCAGGAGGAATGGGCCAAAATTCACCCAACTTATTGTGGGAAGCTTGTGGAAGTCTACCCGTAACGTTTGACCCAAGTTAAACATTTTAAAGGCAATGCTGCCAAATACTAATTGAGTGTATGTAAACTTCTGACCGACTGAGAATGTGATGAAAGAAATAAAATAATAAATGAATAATTTTCTCTACTATTATTCTGACATTTCACATTCTTAAAATAAAGTGGTGATCCTTACTGACCTAAGACAGGGAATTTTTACTAGGATTACATGTCAGGAATTGTGAAAAACTGAGTTTAAATGCATTTGGCTAAGGTGTATGTAAACTGCCGACTTCAACTGTATACGCTTCCCGAGTGCCACTAGAGATCCTAGTTAGAATCCAGGCTCTGTCGTAGCCGGCCGCGACTGGGAGACCCATGGGGCCCAGCCCAGCGTCGTCCAGGGTAGGGGAGGGAATGGCCGGTAGGGATGTAGCTCAGTTGATAGAGCATGGCGTTTGCAACGCCAGGGTTGTGGGTTTGATTCCCAACGGGGGCCAGTATGGAAAATAAATAATAATAATAATGTATGCACTCACTAACTGTAAGTCGCTCTGGATAAGAGCGTCTGCTATATGACTAAAAAGAAAAAATGTAAAAATGTAATGTAAATGTTAGATGCTTGTTAAGAAAAAACATTTTTTAATTGGATTAAATGTCAGGAATTGTGAAAAACTTTAAATGCATTTGGCTAAGGTGTATGTAAACTTCCGACTTCAACTGTATATGTTGTCAGTCAGCTAGTTTGTTAAGATAGCATTAGCGTAGTGCTAGGCTAGTTTTAAACACAACAAACATACAAACCAAAACATTGGCGCTATTTTGACCATTTTGTGTATATTAACAGCAGGGTTATAAACACACAGTCTGTGTGCTTACTAATCATATATATATGTTGTTATTCAGCTAGCTTGTTAAGATATCATAGCACTACGCTAATGCTTATTAACTAACTAGCCAACTAACGTCCACAACCAGAGGACTGTCACAGTGAAAGAGGAGAAGGAGGGTGAAGATGAGGAGGATGAGGATGGATATCTGATTAACAGCAGTGAGTTTTGTCTTGGGAGAGGCAGAAAGCTCTGATTAGAGAAAAGGCCTGCAGTGTCACTGGTCTTTTTAACTATCCCAAAGCCTAGGACCAAGAGGCATGGAGAGGCAGCCTTTAGTTACTATGCCTCCCAGCCTCTGGAATAGCCAGAGAACCTGAGGGGGAAGGAAACTGTGGCATTTTTAAAAATAGATCTTAAAACACACCTTTTTAGTGGTGCTTTTCCTCAGGGTGCTTTTTAGTCGTGCAGTTTTTATTGTAATTCTTTAGTTTTTTATCCTCTTATATTTGTGTAGTAAATATTTAGTTTTATTTTAATTGTTTTTATTAGTTTTTTTTCCTGTGAAGCACATTGTGTTCCATTCCATGTCTGAAATGTGCTGTATAAATAAAGCTTGATTTGATTCTCTATGGTGTTATTAGGTCCCTAATATTGAGTTAGGCCTATAAGGTAAGATGGACTGATATGATTGAAATCTCTATGATGTTATTGAATTGAAACAACAAGACACTCAACCCCGTGGATTATTGTACAACTAATAGCTGTTCTCTAACATGACGAATAACACACAACTAACGTTGCCAGAGAGATTCAACCACAAAGACCAGGGAAGTTTTCCAATGCCTCGCAAGGAAGGGCACCTATGGGTAGACGACATTGAATATTCCTTCATTCATTACACTTTGGATGGTGTATCAATATACCCAGCCTCTACAAAGATAGAGACATCCTTCCTAACTCAGTTGCCGGAGAGGAAGGAAACCATTCAGGGATTTCACAATGAGGCTAATGCTGACTTTTAAACAGTTACAGAGTTTAATGGCTGTGATAGGAGAAAACTGAGAATGGATCAACAACATTGTAGTTACTCCACAATACTAACCTAATTGACAGAGTGAAAAGAAGGAAGCCTGTACATAATAAAAATAATAATGCAAAAAAAAATTGGCAAAGCAATTAACTTTTTGTCCTGAATACAAAATGTTATGTTAGGGGCAAATCCAATCGAACACATTACTGACTACCACTTTTCAAATGTTCAAGCTTAGTGGTGGCTGCGTCATGTTATGGGTATGCTTGTAATCATTAAGGACTGGTGAGTTTTTCAGGATAAAAATAAATGGAATGGTGCTAAGCACAGGCAAAATCCTAGAGGAAAACCTGGTTCAGTCTGCTTCCACCAGACTCTGGGAGATGCATTCACCTTTCAGCAGGACAATAACCTAAAACACAAGGCCAAATCTACGCTGGAGTTGCTTACCAAGAAGTTAATGAATGTTCCTGAGTGGCCGAGTTACAATTTTGACTTAAATCTACTTGGAAATCTATGGCAAGACCTGAAAATGGTGGTCTAGCAGTGGAGGCTCCTCTGAGTAGGAAAGGGATGAGAAACATCCTCCTCAGTGAATTTCATAAAAATGGTAAAACATTGAAAAAGTCATCCTTTATAGATAAAACTATACTAAATATATTCACCTGTCACCAAATAATTGATTAAAAACACACTGTTTTGCAATGAAGGTCTACAGTAGCCTCAACAGCACTCTGTACGATAGCACAACTCCCATCAAGATAGCTGGCTAGTTTAGTTACTCAAACATGCTGCTCCAACAGAGTGATGCTATGTTAGCTAGCTGGCTAGTTTAGTTACTCAAACACCCTGCTCCAACAGAGGGATGCTATGTTAGCTAGCTGGCTAGTTTAGTTACTCAAACACCCTGCTCAAACAGAGGGATGCTATGTTAGCTAGCTGGCTAGTTTAGTTACTCAAACACCCTGCTCCAACAGAGGGATGCTATGTTAGCTAGCTGGCTAGTTTAGTTACTCAAACACCCTGCTCAAACAGAGGGATGCTATATTAGCTAGCTGGCTAGTTTAGTTACTCAAACACCCTGCTCCAACAGAGGGATGCTATGTTAGCTAGCTGGCTAGTTTAGTTACTCAAACACCCGGCTCAAAGAGGGATGTATATTAGCTAGCTGGCTAGTTTAGTTACTCAAACACCCGGCTCCAACATATAAACATATCTGAATTTGACCATTAGAAACTCTTGTTTGCAACTGTTGGACAAATTATTACACCCTAGATAAGCTATTTGCAGGCAAGAGTGTGTAAGGCGGTATTGAGTCACTGTCCGTATGTCACCTACGTTGTAAACTTTCATTCATGGACTAGGTTGTAGCAACTCATGATGGGTATTGGGAAATGTTGAGTATCATGTAGTACCCTAAACCTATCGATGTTACATTGAACTGGGTGAATGGAATATGAATGACAGTCATCCAACATGCTGTAATTGAAATAAGGCCATGCTCATTAAAAAATAAATAATGGTCCTCCCTCATCTTAAACAGCATTTACGGCCACTGTTGTCTAGCAATGATCAACAATCAATTTGACGGAGCGTGAAGAAGTTGTAAAATAACAATCGGGAAATGTTGCACAATCCAGGTTTAGAAAGCTCTTAGAGACTTACCCAGAAAGACTCAACTGTAACCGCTTCTAAAAGGTGCTTCTATAAAGTATTGACTCTGGTGTGAATACGTACACTACCGGTCAACATATTTAGAACACCTAATCATTTAAGGGTTTTTCTTTAATTTGACTATTTTCTACATTGTAGACTAATAGTGAAGCCATCAAAACTATGAAATAACACATATGGAATCATGTAGTAACCAACAAAGTGTTAAACAAATCAAAATATGTTTTATATTTGAGATTCTTCAAATAGCCACCCTTTGCCTTGATGACAGCTTTGCACACTCTTGTCATTCTCTCAACCAGCTTCACCTGGAATGCTTTTCCAACAGTCTTGAAGGAGTTCCCACATATGCTGAGCACTTGTTGGCTGCTTTTCCTTCACTCTGCGGTCCGACTCATCCCAAACCATCTCAATTTGGTTGAGGTTGGGGGATTGTGGAGGCCTGGTTATCTGATGCAGCAGTTAAATCACTTTCCTTGGTAAATTAGCCCTTACACAGCCTGGAAGTGGGTCATTGTCCTGTTGAAAAACAAATGATAGTCCAACAAAGTTCAAACCAGATGGGATGGTGTATTGCTGCAGAATGCTGTGGTAGCCATGCTGGTTAAGTGTGCCTTGAATTCTAAATAAATCACAGACAGTGTCACCAGCAAAGCACCCCCACACCATAACGCCTCCTCCTCCATGCTTTACGGTGGGAAATACACATGCGGAGATCATCCGCCAAAGCCTATTCCCCCTCAGGAGACTGAAAATATTTGGCATGGGTCCTCAGATCCTCAAAATATTACACAGCTGCACAATCGAGAGCATACTGACTGGTTGCATCTCAGACTGTTATGGCAACTGCTTGGCCTCCGACCGCAAGGCACGACAGAGGGTAGTGCGTACGGCCCAGTACATCACTGGGGCCAAGCTTCCTGCCATCCAGGACCTCTATACCAGGCGGTGTCAGAGGAAGGCCCTCAAAATTGTCAAAGACTCCAGCCACCCTAGTCATAGACTGTTCTCTCTGCTACCGCACGGCAAGCGGTACCGGAGTGCCAAGTCTAGGTCCAAAGTACTTCTCAACAGCTTCTACCCCCAAGCCATAAGACTCCTGAACAGCTAATCATGGCTACCAGGACTATTTACACTGCCCCCCCCACCCCAGCTTTTTACGCTGCTGCTACTCTGTTAATGATTTATGCATAGTCACTTTAACTCTATCCACATGTACATATTACTTCAACTACCTCAACTAGCCGGTGCCCCAGCACATTGACTCTGCACCTGTTCCCCCTGTATATAAAGCCTCCCTACTATTATTTTATTTTACTTCTGCTCTTTTTTTCTCAACACTTTTTTGTTATTTTATTTATTCTACTTTATTTTAATTAAATGCACTGTTGGTTAAGGGCTGTAAGGAAGCATTTCACTGTAATGTCTGCACCTGTTGTAGTCGGTGCATTTGGCCAATAAGATTTGATTTGATTTGATCCGTTCACCCACACTGCGTCTCACACTGACACAGCGGTTTGAACCAAAAATCTCCAATTTGGACTACAGACCAAAGGACAAATTTCCACCGGTCTAATGTCCATTGCTTGTGTTTCTTGGCCCAAGCAAGTCTCTTCTTCTTATTGGTGTCCTTTAGTAGTGGTTTCTTTGCAGTAGTTCAACCATGAAGGACTGATTCACACTTTCCCCTCTGAACAGTTGATGTTGAGGTGTGTCTGTGACTTGAACTCTGAAGCATTTATTTGGGCTGCAATTTCTGAGGCTGGTAATTCTAACGAACTTATCCTCTGCAGCAGAGGTAACTCTAGGTCTTCCATTCCTGTGGCGGTCCTCATGAGAGCCAGTTTCATCATAGAGCTTGATGGTTTTTGCGACTGCACTTTAAGAAACTTTCAAAGTTCTTGAAATTTTCCGGAGTGACTGATCTTCATATTTTAAAGTAATGATGGACTGTTGTTTCTCTTTGCTTATGTGAGCTGTTCTTGCCATAATATGGACTTGGTCTTTTACCAAATATGGCTATCTTCTGTGTACCCCCCCCCCCTTACCTTGTCACAACAAAACTGAATCAAACGCATTAAGAAGGAAAGAAATCCCACAAATTAACTTTGAAGAAGGCACACCTGTTTATTGAAATGCATTCCAGGTGACTACCTCATGAAGCTGGTTGAGAGAATGTCAAGAGTGTGCAAAGCTGTCATCAAGGCAAAAGGTGGCTATTTGAAGAATCACAAATATTTTTTAGACCCCAGGAAGAGTAGCTGCTGCCTTGGGAGAAGCTAATGGGGATTCCTAATGAATACAAATACTTTTTTGGTTACTACATGATTCCATATGTGTTATTTCATAGTTTTGATGTATTCACTATTATTCTACAATGTAGAGTATATTACAAATTAAGAAAAACCCTTGAATGAGTAGGTGTTCTAAAACTTTTGACCGGTAGTGTATGTAAATGATATTTCTTTATTTAATTTAAATAGATTTATGCACAACAGCATTCTATCCAAGCTTGGAGAGAGCACGAGGAGGGTTCATGTCATGCAGGTTCAGGTAGCAGCTACAGGACAGTTGTATATTATTTTTAAAATCTATTAGTAGCTGATTAGTATGCACAGGAACATTTATTTTAAAATCTGCAATGTTTGAATGTCCAGTTTTAATTACTGAACAAGAAATGACATTATTACCACCAGCCAGCAGGCTATAAAATTGCAGCATTACGACACCGTGTATAGATTTCGTGAAATGTTAGGCCCCGTGTAGTTCAGTTGGTAGAGCATGTCGTTTGCAACACCAGGGTTGTGGGTTCGATTCCCACGGGGGCCAGTATGAAAAAAAAATAAAAATAGCGTCTGCTAAATGACTAAAATGTTTAACATGAGAAAATGACGACCAAATAGAGACCTACCAATTAGCTAAAGCAAAGCTTTACATTCTCTTGCACCACAGGAACACTATTGTAACTGCCTCTGTCGCCAGTTTATTTCATGTATTAGCACTTTAGTTTATTTCATGTATTTGCACTTTTTATTATTTAATTTCTCCTGAATTGTACGTTTACAGCAAGAAGGAACTAATTATTGGTTCTGCCCGAGTGTTGTCACCCGAGCGCCTTTAGCGACGCACCGAGGAAACTTTACCGCAAAAAGCGAATTATTTTTCCACTGTTATCGTGTTTAAGTGCATACTTACAAAGAAAGTATACAGAAGAAGATAAAGGACATTTAAAAGGATGTTTAGCACCTCTGTGTGATAAGCAGCAACGAGGTTTGTTGACTATTTATTTTGCTATGAGGGTGTTTGTGTTTACGTGCGTCATTTTTTGGTGTAAAATATACATAAAGTGTCTAGCTGTATGAGCTTGATTATAACGCCAGATGTGTGAGACATGCATATGGCATTATTTTGTTAATGTATTTTTTCTTTCTTTTAAACCAGTTCTCACGGGTTGACCAGCATTAAAGCCCTGTATTCAAATCAAGACCTCTTGCCTCATGCCTGTCACTGGAGGAGCTACAGTGAGAACTCATCTGCTCTGCATGAGTAGACGAGGAAGACAGTACCAAAGCAAAGAGCCGTGATCCATGGACAAGAAGGGACATCTCTACATCCAAGAGTGTTCATCTGCTCCTGACATTTACACAGCCGCAGCATCCACAGAAGAATCCAGGCGCCTTACCATGAATCCAGCTGATGCAAAGAAGCTTAAACTGTTTCCCACAAGAGACTGACACATTTTTGCCTTCATATTCATACGGTATAGTTGTGTGTATGTTTAAGTGTTAACTAAGCTACAACCAAGAGACTGAATTTTGCATTTCATAGAACAACGTGATATTGATTTGTGTGAAGTAGATGTGAATATGTTCTAAAAAATAATATTAGTGGTAAAAATAGTATAAATGTGGATAGCTAATGGGAGCTGAATCACTTAGCTACAGGCCAAATTAGATTTAACCCATATTTAAGTACACCAAGTAGCAATGTCAGAGCCTAGTCTTACCTCTGGGAGAAAGCAGGTTAATGTAGGTGAAAGTATAGAGCAGCAGTGCATAGACATGCAACCACAGGCTACTAAAGGCACAAGAGCTAATGACAACACTTCCTCACAAGAACCACGAAGAAGCCAAAGAGACCGAAAGTTAACAGAAAAGGGCCAAGAACTGTACAATGAGCAAATAAGAAGATTTGCTCACCGTTTCACTGTGAGCTATGAGGAGTGGAAGGCTATTGCTAAAGACGCCAAGCAAGCTTTGAGTGGACAATGCTCAAACAACCTGCTACATGAACACATAAGCAAAATAAGTGCTGCCTCAGAGAATCTGAACATTGCTTATGATGAGTTAAGGCGCATAGACAACCCTGACCATGACACACGTCGCAGAATTGACACCTGTGATGCAGTAACCAGGAAGATCATCCAAACTGCAAAAAAGATAGTTTGGAGACAGCAGATAACGGTGGAGGAGATGAACAACGAGGCAACAGGGCGACATCGTCTATATTCAAGTCTGTAGCCTCAGACAAGATAAGTATAAAATCCCAATGCACTAAGTCCTCTCATGCTCAAAGCAGCTCCAGACATTCAAGTCGGATTTCTGTTAGCAGACAAGATGCCGCTGCTGAAGTTGCTGCCAATGAAGCTACTCTAGAAGTACTACTAGAACAAGAGTGTTGCATTGAGGAATTGGAAAGGCTTGAAGCTGAAGCTGTAGCGAGACAAAAGGTGCTAGATGCAAAGCGGAGACAACTGGAGCGACTAGAGACAGTTAAAAAGTTAAAGGCTGCTAAGGCACGTCAGCGAGTGTATGATCAGAGTGAGTGCTCAGATAAAGAAATAAGCAGTCTACTCCATCAAAGTGTCTGTATGAAGGAAAAGGAAGAAGTTAAACATGAAAATAATCTGTTGCAGCACCATTCTTCACCACAAGACCGGGCACATTCAAAGCAGGATGACAGCACAGCAGCTCTTGTTAGAGCACTTGCAGAGTCCATCAGTGCAGGTCGTCTTCCTATACCTGAACCAACAATATTCAATGGCGACCCACTCAGATTCAATGACTGGAAGGTTTCATTTCAGACACTCATTTGATCGGGAAAAACATTCCAGCCGAAGAAAATATATATTACTTGCGAAAGTATGTGGGTGGACCTGCTAAAAAGGCTATAGAGAGCTACTTCCTGCTTGGTTCAGAGTCAGCCTATCACGCAGCATGGAGGATTCTCGAGGAAAGATATGGAAATCCATTCCTCATAGCCAAAGCATTCAGAGATAAGCTGGAGGCATGGCCCAAGATAAGCTCCGAAGGCAGTATCGAACTTCAAGAGTTTGCTGATTTTCTTCGGAGCTGTGAGGCTGCTATGACTCAGATCAGAGGCCTCGAAGTACTTAATGACTGCAATGAGAACCAGAAGTTACTTGCAAAGCTTCCAGACTGGCTGACCTCGAGATGGAACAGAAAGGTCATAGAAGTGGAGGAAGAAAGTCACACATTCCCAAGCTTCCAGCAGTTTGTAAAGTTTCTCACACGTGAAGCTAAGATAGCTAATAACCCAATAACATCTCTCCATGCTCTGAAACCTGCTGAAGGTGAGCAGATCAAGGTTTTTAAAGAGCAGAGCTCTCGGAGCAAAGGTACTAGCAACTAACTCAGATGAAAAAGCTTCCTCCACAAGCTGTGTTTTTTGTGAGAAGTCAGGTCACAGTCTACACAAGTGTTGGAAATTTATGAATAAAACCATCTCTGAGCGAGTCAAGTTTGTTCAAGGGATGAAGTTGTGCTTTGGCTGTCTGAAGCCTGGCCATCGCTCAAAGGAGTGTGAAAATAGAAGGATCTGTGATACTTGTGAGAAAGGACATCCAACCTGCCTACACGATAATCGCAGCAAAGAAAGAGGAATGTCAACAAGGACTGATGGAGAAATGGAGAGTGACAAGTCAAGAGAAGGAACCACAGATCGTTCACAAGAAAGGGTGACAAAACCACCACGCGAGGTAACATCTAACAGAGTTATCCAGAATGTTAAAGGCACCCATACATCCTCAGTCATTCCTGTGTGGTTGTCCACTACAAGTAAGCCAAATCATGAAGTTCTTGTGTACGCTCTTCTCGATACACAGAGTGACACGACCTTCATCCTTGAAGAGACAGCAAAGGTGCTTCACACTAAAAATGAACCAGTCCAGTTAAAGCTCTCCACAATGGCTTCAAGAAATACAGTGGTGCCTAGCAGAAGGGACTGATCTACAAATAAGAGGATTCTACTCCGATAAGATAATCTACCTGCCAGTAACTTACTCAAGAGAATTCATCCCTGCAAACAGAGATCATATTCCCACACCAGAGACTGCCAAGGCATGGTCTCATCTTGAGCACATTGCAGATGAAATTGCTCCTCTGCAGAGCTGTGACATCGGCCTACTAATTGGCTACAACTGTCCTCAAGCTCTTGTACCAAGACAAGTGGTTGCTGGAGAAGAAAATGAGCCCTTTGCTCAGAGAACAGACTTGGGTTGGAGTGTAGTCGGCTATGGCAACCCATGTCTTGACTTTGGAGATGCCTTTGGAATAAGCCATCAAGTCATTGTGAAGCAAGTGACATCAGTTCTTCCAAATCTCCCAAACGAAGTGCACTATGTCTGTAGAACACAGATCAAAGAAGTAGTCCTTCCAACAGACGTCGTCATCAAGGTGTTGGAGTCTGATTTTGTAGAAAGGGCTTCAGAAGATGAACACCTTTCTCAAGAGGATCTCCAGTTCATGTCAATTATGGAGAGTGGCATCAGACTCAAGGATGATGGGCACTATGAAATGCCACTTCCCTTCAAGAAAGGAAGACCAAACTTACCAGATAACAAGGTATGTGGCATCCACCGTCTCAGATGTCTGGAGAAGAAGTTAAAGGGAAATGAGCAGTACTGCAGAGACTATAAGACCTTTACGGATGAGACAATAGCTTGTGGAGACGCCGAGCTTGTCCCTGAAGAGGATATTAGCAAGACCCCAGCGTGGTACATCCCCCACCATGGGGTGTATCATCCCCAAAAGCCCGGTAAGATCCGTGTCGTTTTTGACTGCTCTGTAAGGTTTCAAGGGACAGCCTTGAATGACCATCTCCTGACTGGCCCAGAGTTAACAAACACCTTGGTGGGAGTTTTGTGTCGGTTCAGAAAGGGTCGTGTGGCAGTTATGTGTGACATAGAACGTATGTTCCACCAGTTCCATGTTAAGCCAGAGGACCAAGATTACCTCAGATTCTTGTGGTGGAAGGATGGAGATCTTAAAGCCCAGCCCTCCATCTATCGAATGAAGGTCCACTTGTTCGGTGCAGCTTCATCACCTGGATGTGCTAACTATGGCCTGAAGCACCTTGCCGCTCAAGGACAAGGACGCTTTAGAGAAGAAACCATCAGGTTCATCCAGAAGAACTTCTACGTCGATGATGGATTGGCAAGTGTAGAATCTGAAAACCAAGCAATCCAACTAGTGAAGGAAGCAAGAGAGCTTTGTCGCACAGGCAAACTTTGATTGCACAAGTTTATCTCCAACAGCAAAGCAGTCTTAGCCACAATTCCTGAGGAAGAGTGTGCTAAAGCCGTCAAGGACCTGACCATGATGTTGGGAGAACCACACATGGAAAGAGCACTAGGAGTACAGTGGTGTGTGACTTCTGATGAGCTGCAGTTCAGCGTGGTTGTCAAAGAAAATCCACTTACCCGCAGAGGGGTCTTGTCCACAGTTGCCTCGGTGTACGACCCACTTGGATTTGTGGCACCCTTCATCCTGGTAGGAAAGCAGATCCTGCAGCAGATGTGTCGTGACATGCTCAGTTGGGATGATCCTTTGCCTGATGACCTTCGACCCCTGTGGGAGTCTTGGTTGCAAGACCTAAAAAACTTGGCTGGTGTGAGAATCCAAAGATACTATCCAGACAGGTCCAGACCTTCTTTGGCAAAAAGAGCTACCAACTGGAGTTGTCATGGTGGGAGAGATCGAGAGCAGTGACTCAGAGGTCAAGAAAGCTCAGGTTCATGACACTCAGGCAGAAGAAGCAAAAACAATTTTAGATCGTCTACACAAGTTCTCAGACTGGGCAAGAATGGTGAAGGCTGTTGCCAGACTCAAGCGCCGTGCTAAGGAAATCAAAGGTCTCAAGCCAAAGTCCTGTGAGGCCTCGAACTTGGAGGAAAGGAAAGAGGCGGAGCTGACCATAATCAAGATGGTCCAGGAAGCAACTCTCTCTCAAGAAATTCAACGCCTTAGACATCATAAGGAGACAAAGGTCAAAGACAAAGCCAACCAGTTGCACAAACTATGTCCGTTCCTGGATGATCAAGGTGTAATCAGAGTAGGAGGCCGCTTAGCTAATGCTGCCCTACATCCACGTGAGGCATCCAGCAGTACTTCCTAGAGACAGTCATGTTTCTGCATTGCTCGTCAAGCACTATCATGAGAGAGTGTACCAAAGATCGCAGAAATGCAAAGGTCGTTGACATTGTTCTGTTACAAGATGCTGCCACACCACGAAACCAATGGAAGCTAGCAAGAGTCATCGAGGTGTATCCTGGAAGTGATGAAAGAGTGAGGAGACTCAAGTTACTCATCAGTGACTCCTCCCTGGATGGAAGAGGAAAGCGTACAGCCAAACCTGTTTACCTGGAGAGACCCATTCAGAAAACAGTTACATTGCTAGAAGCAGACTGATGGTTCTATCATACACTCACACACAGTTTATTAGTTGTTTATTAGGACAGAGTTTCATTTAATTTATTCATGCAGTAGGTTTGTCTCCAAGTTTTAAGAAATCACTTGTGATTTTGTGGGAGTGTAACTGCCTCTGTCGCCAGTTTATTTAATGTATTAGCACTTTAGTTTATTTCATGTATTTGCACTTTTTATTATTTAATTTCTTCTGAATTGTACGTTTACAGCAAGACGGAACTAATTATTGGTTCCGCCCGAGTGTTGTCACCCGAGCGCCTTTAGCGACGCACCGAGAAAGCTTTACCGCAAAAAAGCGAATTATTTTTCCACTGTTATCGTGTTTAAGTGCATACTTACAAAGAAAGTATACAGAAGAAGATAAAGGACATTTAAAAGGATGTTTAGCACCTCTGTGTGATAAGCAGCAATGAGGTTTGTTGACTATTTATTTTGCTATGAGGGTGTTTGTGTTTACGTGCGTCATTTTTTGGTGTAAAATATATATAAAGTGTCTAGCTGTATGAGCTTGATTATAACGCCAGATGTGTGAGACATGCATATGGCATTATTTTGTTAATGTATTTTTTCTTTCTTTAAACCAGTTCTCACGGGTTGACCAGCATTAAAGCCCTGTATTCAAATCAAGACCTCTTGCCTCATGCCTGTCACTGGAGGAGCTACAATATTTATGCACAACAGTGTTCTATCCAAGCTGGGAGAGACACAACAAAATGTGGAATAAGTCGAGGGGTATGGATCCATTCTGAAGGCACAGTAGCTATAGATAGTACACTGAATAATGAAACAATCCCTAGTAAGCTAATGTTTCGAGGGCGTGCTGACAGTATTATTTGGCATTAATAGACTGGTTTTACGCACAACAGCGTTCTATCCAAGCTGGGAGAGAGCACGAGGAGGGTTCATGTCATGCAGGTTCAGGTAGCAGCTACAGGACAGTTGTATATTATTTAAAAAATCAATTGGTAGCTGATTAGTATGCATGGACAATTTATTTTAAAATCTGCAATGTTTGAATGTCCAGCTTTAATTACTGAACAAGTATTGACATTATTGCAACCAGCCAGCAGTCTAAAGAAATTGCAGCATTATGACACCGTGTATAGATTTCGTGAAACATTAAGCGTTTGCAACGCCAGGGTTGTGGGTTCGATTCCCACGGGGGCCAGTATATATTTTAAAAAATGCACTCAGTAATTGTAAGTCGCTCTGGATAAGAGCGTCTGCTAAATTACTAAAATGTAAACATGGTAAAATGACGACCAAATAGAGGCCTACCAATAAACCTTTATCCATTAGCTAAAGCAAAGCTTTACATGCTCTTGCACCACAGGAACCCTATCATCGATTAATTAGGCATGCAGCCGCATAGACATGTCGCTATTTCAGCACGATGTACAGCGATCGGTTTGTGAGTGGATATCTGGCTGAAACATTCTATTTTATTTTAATATTAGGGAGAAGCCCAAAGTCCAACCTTGCGGGGTCCAGAGAAACTGCGTTAACTTTAGAAAATGAGTTACTAAAAGCAGAAGGCTTCCTACGACTGGAGTATTATTTGAATGTTGGCCGAATCCCAACGTTTCAGTTGAACGGAAGTGAAGGCGGAGCCTGGCTCTTTTCTCTTGTGACTTTACGCTCCGTGCAGAGTAGAACACCAGACAACATGATTGAACAAAGGAGGAATGTTAAAATGATATCGGACTGTAACTTTTGAAAATGAGCTAAGCAGACTACTGCTGTATTATTATTTGTATGTTGGCGGAAGTCCTATTTTTCATTCGAACGGAAGTGAAGGTGGAGTCACATGTTCTCTATTCTCCATTTTGTCTTATCATGTTGAAATATAACGTCTCGGTCCTCTACCTCCCTGATCTAAAAGGTCCGTAGACTAGAGATAAACATCTAGTTAACTTCGCCTGAACTCTGCAATCGACCATAAACACACGTTTCTACAATGAATCAGGTGAGTTTAGATTAATTTAATCATTTTTATAACGGGTCTTTGTGGCCTACTTCATGCTTTTACACTGCGCGCATTTAATGGTCCTTGACTTTTGGAAAATCATTTGTGTAGTTTAGCTGTTTACTCGTAGCCAGGCCCGGCGGCAGGATGAACTCGGCAAGGGGGCATAAGAAATGACTAAGGGGGCACAACTATTTTCGCTTGCTGATAACACAGGATAAATAATAATCGATAGTACAATTACACACAATGTATTTGCAGCCACGCACGGCTGTCTTGCAGCAAGAATACAGGCTACTGCACCGCTTTACAAACATGGTCAATTCATAAATAGCAAGTTATGACAACGCTACACAGCTACACGCACAACACCCAACAATCCAATGCAAAACAGTTGCTAATTACCGTAATAACATTTCCTCATGCCAATACAATGCATTTCCAATCGCGGAAAGCAAACAATAATGGACAATGCACTACCAACGACTTATCGGTACAATGCAGCTACCAAGCTGTCTTCCCACAAGAGTGCCGTACTACGCTGCGTATGATAACAGATAAATTAGTATTCCATAGCTACGAGTTGTTTATTTAACATTTTTTTTTGTCATTTAGTAGATGCTGTTATCCAGAACGACAATGCTGCCGTTGTGCCCCGTCAAAGCCACTTTGTAATATCCATCATACTATCAGCTACCTACCTAACTGTTAACATTAGCTAAATTCCATCCAGATGCGCCTGAATGTTTTTCTTCTTCGTAGTAGTACGTAACTTTGAAAGTAAACGTAAACCGTCACATTTTTCAACCAGTAAAATGTGTATGACGTTTTGATGTCTTCACTATTATTCTACAATGTAAAACATTTTCAAAATAAAGAAAAACCCTCGAATGAGTAGGTGAGTCCAAACTTGATAAAGAAATGTGTGAGTAAGATATGACTAAAATGTCACACCCTCAGTTAAACTAATAATAGTACTAAAATGTAATACTCCTCCAATTTAGCCATGTGCAGAGTCAATGTCACGTTTGCCTCGTCAAGCTGAAAGCTATTGTAAACAATGCATTTGGAAAGTATTCAGACCCCTTGACTTTTTTCCAGATTTTGTTATGTTACAGCCTTATTCTAAAATGGGTTGAATTATTTTTCCCCCTCATCAATCTACACAGAATACCCCATAATGACAAAGCAAAAACATAAGTATTCAGAACCTTTGCTATGAGACTCAAAATTGAGCTCAGGTGCATCCTGTTTCCATTGATCATCCTTGAGATGTTTCAACAACTTGATTGGAGTCCACCTGTGGTAAATTCAATTGATTGGACATGATTTGGAAAGGCACACACCTGTCTATATAAGGTCCCACAGTTGACAGTGCATGTCAGAGCAAGAACCAAGCCATGAGGTCGAAGGAATTGTCTGTAGAGCTCCGAGACAGGCTTGTGTCGAGGTACAGATCTGGGGAAGGTACCAAAAAAATTATGCAGCATTGAAGGTTCCCATGAACACAGTGGCCTCCATCATTCTTAAATATAAAAAGTTTGGAACCACCAAGACTCTTCCTAGAGCTGGCAGCCCCGCCAAACCGAGCAATCGGGGGAGAAGGGCCTTGGTCAGGGAGGTGACCAAGAACCCGATGGTCACTCTGATAGAGCTCCAGAGTTCCTCTGTGGAGGTGGGAGAACCTTCCAGAAGGACAACCATCTCTGCAGCACTCCACCAATCAGACCTTTATGGTAGAGTGGCCAGACGGAAGCCACTCCTCAGTAAAGGGCACGACAGCCCGCTTGGAGTTTTCCAAAAGGCACCTAAATGACTCTCAGACCATGAGAAACAAGATTCTCTGGTCTAATGAAACCAAAATTAAACTATTTTGGCTGAATGCCAAGCGTCACGTCTGGAGGAAACCTGGCACCATCCCCACGGTGAAGCATGGTGGTGGCAGCATCATGCTGTGGGGATCCTTTTCAGCGTCAGGGACTGGGAGACTAGTCAGGATTGAGGGGAAAGATGAACACCGCAAAGTACAGAGAGATCCTTGATGAAACCTGCTCCAGAGCGCTCAGGACCTCCGACTGGGGCGAAGGTTTTACTTTCCAACAGGACAACGACCCTAAGCACACAGCCAAGACAATGCAGGAGTGGAATATGGTCTGGGTAAAGCATATTATAATTAGTCTCTGACATCCCTGTTAGCTCATTTAAAAGAAATGGCATATTTGAATAATAGCTACATGTAATACAAGTTTAGGTTTGTATTAAATTTACATTGTTTTGTGCCTGTTGGCTGTAGGCTGCCTAGTTGACTGTAGGCTACTCCACTAGCAGCTTGCCAGTTGACTGTAGGCTACTCCACTAGCAGCTTACCAGTTGGCTATAGGCTACTCCACTAGCAGCTTACCAGTTGGCTGTAGGCTACTCCACTAGCAGCTTACCAGTTGGCTGTAGGCTACTCCACTAGCAGCTTACCAGTTGGCTGTAGGCTACTCCACTAGCAGCTTACCAGTTGGCTGTAGGCTACTCCACTAGCAGCTTACCAGTTGGCTGTAGGCTACTCCACTAGCAGCTTACCAGTTGGCTGTAGGCTACTCCACTAGCAGCTTACCAGTTGGCTGTAGGCTACTCCACTAGCAGCTTGGCTGTAGGCTACTCCACTAGCAGCTTGCCAGTTGGCTGTAGGCTACTCCACTAGCAGCTTACCAGTTGGCTGTAGGCTACTCCACTAGCAGCTTGTGTCTCCACTAGCAGCTTGGCTGTAGGCTACTCCACTAGCAGCTTGCCAGTTGGCTGTAGGCTACTCCACTAGCAGCTTGCCAGTTGGCTGTAGGCTACTCCACTAGCAGCTTACCAGTTGGCTGTAGGCTACTCCACTAGTAGCTTGGCTGTAGGCTACTCCACTAGCAGCTTGCTAGGTGGCTGTAGGCTGCTCCACTAGCAGCTTACCAGTTGGCTGTAGGCTACTCCACTAGCAGCTTACCAGTTGGCTGTAGGCTACTCCACTAGCAGCTTGCCAGTTGGCTGTAGGCTACTCCACTAGCAGCTTGCCAGTTGGCTGTAGGCTACTCCACTAGCAGCTTGCCAGTTGGCTGTAGGCTACTCTACTAGCAGCTTACCAGTTGGCTGTAGGCTACTCCACTAGCAGCTTGCTAAAAACTGTAAGCAAGCTAGCCTTTTAGCTTCCCACAGATTTAGATGTGGCTTAGTGTTGTATGTTACGGTCTTGCTGAAAGGTGAATTCCTCTCCCGGTGTCTGGTATGAAGCAGTCTTTCCTCTAGGAAATCCTGTTTCTTTTCATCCTGTAAAACTCCCCAGTCTTTGACGATGTCAAGCATTTCCTTACCATGATGCAGCCATCACCATGCTTGGAAATAAGGAGGCAGTTACTCAGTGATGTTATGTTGGATTTGCCCCAAACTTAAGGCTTTGCATTTAGGCCCAATAAGTGTGTTCATTTGCGTGTAAATGTTTTAACAGTATTACTAAGATGGATGTTCTGGAATATTTATATTCTCCTTTCACTCTGTCATTTAGGTCATTATTGGGGATTATTGTGAATAGTCACATGTACAGGGTTACAGGTGGTCATTATTGGCGATTTATTGTGAATAGTCACATGTACAGGGTTGCAGGTGGTCATTATTGGGGATTATTGTGAATAGTCACATGTACAGGGTTGCAGGGGGTCATTATTATTGGGGATTATTGTGAATAGTCACATGTACAGGGTTAAAGGTGGTCATTATTGGGGATTATTGTGAACATCTTTGATGTGTCTGGGTGGCTTAATACACAATATCATTATTAACAGAGGATGGGTTGTCATTCAAAAAAAATATGTTAACTGCTATTATTTTACAGTCCATATCACTTATTATGTGATTTCTTAACACCAACTTTACTTATGAACTAATTTTTAAGGTTACCTAAACAAAGGGGGTGAATACTTATGCAATGAATATATTTTAGTTTTTTGTTTGTTCAAATTTGCAGAATTTTGTTTTCACTTTCACATTATGGAGTATTTTGTGTATATCAATTACAAAAAATTATAATCAAATCTATTTCAATCCCACTTTTTAAAGCAACAAAATGTGAAAAAGTTATAGTGGGTGTAGACTTTCCATAAGAACTGTATAGCCTAATAATAGTTAGGAAGTTAATTTCCTTGGGAAGATAACTGCCCGTGCTTATCTGTCCATTCATATATAGACTACTCTATTTAATTGAGACCAAACGCTCACCTGATCTGGCACGCCCAACTAGGAGAGGAGAGGTATGGCTGCTGAACTAGGAGAGGAGAGGTATGGCTGCTGAACTAGGATAGGAGAGGTATGGCTGCTGAACTAGGAGAGGAGAGGTATGGCTGCTGAACTAGGAGAGAAGAGGTATGGCTGCTGAACTAGGAGAGAAGAGGTATGGCTGCTGAACTAGGAGAGGAGAGGTATGGCTGCTGAACTAGGAGGGAGAGGAGAGGTATGGCTGCTGAACTAGGAGAGGTATGGCTGCTGAACTAGGAGAGGAGAGGTATGGCTGCAGAACGAGGAGAGGTATGGCTGCTGAACTAGGAGAGGAGAGGTATGGCTGCTGAACTAGGAGAGGAGAGGAGAGGAGAGGTATGGCTGCTGAACTAGGACAGGAGAGGTATGGCTGCTGAACTAGGAGAGGAGAGGAGAGGTATGGCTGCTGAACTAGGACAGGAGAGGTATGGCTACTGAACTAGGACAGGAGGGGTATGGCTGCTGAACTAGGAGAGGAGAGGAGAGGTATGGCTGCTGAACTAGGACAGGAGAGGTATGGCTGCTGAACTAGGAGAGGAGAGGTATGGCTACTGAACTAGGACAGGAGAGTTATGGCTGCAGAACGAGGAGAGGTATGCCTGCTGAACTAGGAGAGGAGAGGTATGCCTGCTGAACTAGGAGAGGAGAGGTATGGCTGCTGAACTTGAAAAGGCAAGAAAGATGAGCGGTCCGTTGCACTTTCTCTTGACCTACGTTTTGCACGTAGGATATAGCCTGTCTTTTAGGAGCGGGAATATTTTCAGTCAGACAAATAAATTGATAATTAATAAATATTGAGAAGGAGAAGACTCAACGCTCGCTCCCCATGTTGCGCCTTTTGCTTTATATTGATAATCACATTTTGGGATTTCACCTCGACTCACGTTGGTTGAGCGTCCCCAACTTCTTTCTATTAACAGACACTGTAGTAAACTATAGCCTAATTATATTTAAGTGAATTTCCTTGGAAAGATAACTGCCACGTGATTTATTCGCCCATTCATAGGCAGCCTGGTAGGCTAGTGTGTGAATAATTTGACAGAGGTGCTTTTAGTACAATAGCTAGGCTAACGCATACACAGCAGAAAGACACCGTTTCCAAATAATCTGCGGGGCAAGTATATTTATCACAACCTTTTCTGTCTGACTGCCCTCAACATGAAAAATACGGACCGCGCTGCAATGATCTCTGTCAGAGCCCGCAGCCCTCTACCTCCAAACGTCTTTGTTGTACCATTTGAAAGTGGAAAAAAATATATACAGTTCCAGTCAAAAGTTTGGACACACCTACTCATTCAAGGGTTTTTCTTTATTTTAACGTTGTAGAATAATAGTGAAGACATTAAATCTATGAAATAACACATACAGTGGGGAAAAAAAGTATTTAGTCAGCCACCAATTGTGCAAGTTCTCCCACTTAAAAAGATGAGAGAGGCCTGTAATTTTCATCATAGGTACACGTCAACTATGACAGACAAAATGAGAAAGAAAAATCCAGAAAATCACATTGTAGGATTTTTTATGAATTTATTTGCAAATTATGGTGGAAAATAAGTATTTGGTCAATAACAAAAGTTTCTCAATACTTTGTTATATACCCTTTGTTGGCAATGACACAGGTCAAACGTTTTCTGTAAGTCTTCACAAGGTTTTCACACACTGTTGCTGGTATTTTGGCCCATTCCTCCATGCTCCTCTAGAGCAGTGATGTTTTGGGGCTGTCGCTGGGCAACACAGACTTTCAACTCCCTCCAAAGATTTTCTATGGGGTTGAGATCAGGAGACTGGCTAGGCCACTCCAGGACCTTGAAATGCTTCTTATGAAGCCACTCCTTCATTGCCCGGGCGGTGTGTTTGGGATCATTGTCATGCTGAAAGACCCAGCCACGTTTCATCTTCAATGCCCTTGCTGATGGAAGGAGGTTTTCACTCAAAATCTCACGATACATGGCCCCATTCATTCGTTCCTTTACACAGATCAGTCGTCCTGGTCCCTTTGCAGAAAAACAGCCCCAAAGCATGATGTTTCCACCCCCATACTTCACAGTAGGTATGGTGTTCTTTGGATGCAACTCAGCATTCTTTGTCCTCCAAACACGACGAGTTTAGTTTTTACCAAATAGTTATATTTTGGTTTCATCTGACCATATGACATTCTCCCAATCCTCTTCTGGATCATCCAAATGCACTCTAGCAAACTTCAGACAGGCCTGGACATTTACTGGCTTAAGCAGGCGGACACGTCTTGCACTGCAGGATTTGAGTCCCTGGCGGCGTAGTGTGTTACTGATGGTAGGCTTTGTTACTTTGGTCCCAGCTCTCTGCAGGTCATTCACTAGGTCCCCCGTGTGGTTCTGGGATTTTTGCTCACCGTTCTTGTGATCATTTTGACCCTACGGGGTGAGATCTTGCGTGGAGCCCCAGATCGAGGGAGATTATCAGTGGTCTTGTATGTCTTCCATTTCCTAATAATTGCTCGCACAGTTGATTTCTTCAAACCAAGCTGCTTACCTATTGCAGATTCAGTCTTCCCAGCCTGGTGCAGGTCTACAATTTTGTTTCTGGTGTCCTTTGTCAGCTCTTTGGTCTTGGCCATAGTGGATTTTGGAGTGTGACTGTTTGAGGTTGTGGACAGGTGTCTTTTATACTGATAACAAGTTCAAACAGGTGCCATTAATACAGGTAACGAGTGGAGGACAGAGGAGCCTCTTAAAGAAGAAGTTACAGGTCTGTGAGAGCCAGAAATCTTGCTTCTTTGTAGGTGACCAAATACTTATTTTCCACCATAATTTGCAAATAAATTCATAAAAAATCCTACAATGTGATTTTCTGGAAAAAAAATTCTCAATTTGTCTCTCATCTTCTTAAGTGGGAGAACTTGCACAAATAGTGGCTGACTAAATACTTTTTTGCCCCACTGTATGGAATGATGTAGTAACCAAGAAAGTGTTAAACAAATCAAAATATGTGATGTTTGAGATTCTTCAAATAGCCACCCTTTGCCTTGATGACAGCTTTGCACACTCTTGGCATTCTCTCAACCATCTTCATGAGGTAGTCACCTGGAATATATTTTGATTAGTTTAACACTTTGTTGGTTACAACATGATTCCATATGTGTTATTTCATAGTTTTGATGTCTTCACTATTAGTCTACAATGTAGAAAATAGTACAAATAAAAACCTTGAATAAGTAGGTGTGTCCAAACATTTGACTGGTACTGTATGTTATTACTTTTTAGTACATTTGTCAGCCAAAATATGACACCCACCCTTGTTTTATGTGTTCTATCGCAAACTGTCATCAACATGAAGCTTTCCAACGTAACATCAACTATCCAATCAAAGCCACATTGACAATTTAAATTAGCACATCAATTACAAAAAATAACAATTTAATAAATTTCAATCCCACTTTGTAACGTAACAAAATGTGAAAAAGGTTCAAGGGAGTGCAGAGATTCTAAAGGCAATGTATTATATTAGGTTAACATTTCAAAATAGTCTGATGGATATCCTGAAGATCAGATCAAATAGCCTGTAGATCAGATCAAGGAACGCTGTCTATACTTCCATCCCTTTTGTTATTGTCTGATTCCATCGCCAGCAATGCCCAAAAATATTCTTGTAATTCTCACATAGAAACGTAATTGGGGTCTAATATAAAAATAAGATAATTCAATTTGCCCTTTTTTCCCGATAGGGAATGTCCTATTGGTCTGAAGTGTAAGATATTGGTTTCTCCCGTAAGATCCCCGGGTTCATATCGTGCGTGTTACATACAGTTACAATATTTGAGCACTGCAAATCTGCGTAGCAAGCAAACAGACAATGTGTATTATTTTTAACATGCTGTGAAAGTAGTACTCTCTTTTAGGAATGGGTAATCGTTTACAAGTTGCAAGCTATATCATAAACCCATCGTTGAAAACCACAATTTTCATCTTCTGTGGTTTGGTAACTTCCTGTTGTTCAACGGACCGGAATGAAGAAGCAGAGTTTGGAAAAAATGTATTTGGTGTCCATTAAGTCTTAAACAGCAAGGGGGCATTGTTTCCACTCCGTTGTGGCCGTCCCCATTTAAATGCAAGTCCTCATCAGACCATTGTTGTGTTGTTTTTTATGCTTAGTGTACTAACATGAGAACTCCACTACCCTCTTTTTGGGATTTACAGGAAACACCTATTCCACCCCCCTCCTCCCTCTCCCTCCAACCCTCCTCCCCCCTCCCCCTCTTGGGGTCCCCAGGTCGTGCCTCTCCTGGTAACTTACTGCTGGGTCTGAAGAGGGTGTCTGTGCTGCTGGTCGACTGCAGGAAAACACCGGGACTGAGTGAGTTTATGCTCTTACATACATTTATTTTAGGACACTCCCTAGATGTCCTTAATTACCATTAAATACGATCACTAACCTTCCTAAAATGTAGAATCATTAGAAGCACTCCTACCCCATTGGTTACATTGATGATTTTAACCAATCCAAAATGCTCAAATCCGATCACAAGAGTTTGGAAAGCTGGGCCTTGAACTAACTTCGATATGAAGAAGGAACCCTAACTGTCTGTCTTTGTTTCACAGGGGACAGACCTAACCGTCGCTCTCTCAGTAGAAGGGGCTTATCATCTGGGGTGGCTAACCAACATCATGATGCTGAAGAGGCAGAGAAGAGTCTCTCCAGATCAGAACACCTCAAGAAACACCAGCAGAGACTTACAGGGAAGAAACCTCACTGCTGCTTTGATTGTGGAAAGAGTTTCACCTCTTCAGCTAATCTTAAAACACACACAGGAGAGAAGCCTTTTGGTTGTGATCAGTGTGGGAAGAGATTCACTCAGTCAGTACACCTGGCTGGACACAAGAGAATACACACAGGAGAGAAACCTTACAGCTGTGATCAGTGTGGGAAGAGATTCACTCAGTCAGGACACCTGGCTTTACACAAGAGAATACACACTGGAGAGAAGCCTTACCACTGCTCAGACTGTGGGCTGAGTTGTATTTCTTCAAGTGAATTAAAAGTTCACCAGAGAACACACACTGGAGAGAAGCCTTTTGGTTGTGATCAGTGTGGGAAGAGATTCATTCAGTCAGGACACCTGGCTAGACACAAGAGAATACACACAGGAGAGAAGCCTTACAACTGCTCAGACTGTGGAATGAGCTTCACCACTTCAAACGGACTTCTAGTACACCAGAAAACACACACAGGAGAGAAGCCTTTTGGTTGTGATCAGTGTGGAAAGAGATTCACTCAGTCAGGAAGCCTGGCTTTACACAAGAGAATACACACAGGAGAGAAGCCTTTTGGTTGTGATCAGTGTGGGAAGAGATTCACTCGGTCAGCAAACCTGGCTTTACACAAGAGAATACACACAGGAGAGAAGCCTTACCACTGCTCAGACTGTGGAATGAACTTCACCACTTCAAACGGACTTCTAGTACACCAGAAAACACACACAGGAGAGAAGCCTTTTGGTTGTGATCAGTGTCGGAAGAGATTCACTCAGTCAGGAAGCCTGGCTTTACACAAGAGAAAACACCACACTGTTGGGTAACCTTTCCACTTTTGTTAGCTCAGTCCAGTTAATGGTAGACTAGTGTACATACACCGGAGAGAAGCCCTACAGGGTGAGTTTTGCCACCTCAAGCTTTCTTAATGTGGCCTTCCTTAGTGTAATTTGATGTACTGTCAACAAGGGGTCCACCCTCTGATAACTAACTATCCATTATTTCCAGATTTCTATTAATTGCAATGTGAGTGAAATAGTCTGTGTTTGAATGGTGTGGGCGTACGTACCCCAACAACAGAATGGTGTGGGTGTTTCCCAACAACAGGATTGGTCAGCTCAGAGAAAGCAGGGCGGTAGCTCCTCCCCCTCTCTCTGCAAGTCTATCGTTAGGGTTAAGGCAAGGGTCCGTTTAACATGTCCATTAAGTCGCTGCCGTCCCACAGTCTGTTGACAGATGCTATGATACCAGGAGATTACAGAAATGTTGGCAAGTCTATTTATTTGGTTTGCTTAGCGAGCAAGCTAGAGGGATCTGAAGACTGATAACAATGTCTGAGGACAATTCACCATCACCATGATCAACCCTGTCTACTATCCAACTCACCATGATGAACCCTGTCCACCATCGAACTCACCATCACCATGATCAGCCCTGTCTACCATCCAACTCACCATGATCAACCCCGTCTACCATCCAATTCACCATGATGAACCCTGTCTACCATCCAACTCAGCATCACCATGATCAACCCTGTCTACCATCCAACTCACCATGATCAACCCTGTCTACCATCCAGCTCACCATATTTTGAAATGACATGATATTGTTTGGCAGAATGAACACAGTATAGTTAATATTTTCCCAAACTGCGTTACCCACTCCAGTCAGCAGATGACAATGTGAGTCTTTCATGAGCTGTTTCTTGCGTGACGTATAGTCCAGTGGACAGGAAGCTTTTTCAACAACAGACTCATCAGCCTCCTCGGTAGCTTGCTAGCAAACATAGAAACCAAAACATCGGCGCTCTTTTGACCATTTCATGTACATTCATGGTCAAAGGTTTTGAGAATGATACAAGTATTGGTCTTCACAAAGTTTGCTGCTTCAGTGTTTTTAGATATTTTTCTCAAATGTTACTATGGTATACTGAAGTATAATTACAAGCATTCCATAAGTGTCAAAGGCTTTTATTGACAATTACATTAAGTTTATGTAAAGAGTCAATATTTGCAGTGTTGACCCTTCTATTTCAAGACCTCTGCAATGGCATGCTGTCAATTAACTTCTGGGCCACATCCTGACTGATGGCAGCCCATTCTTGCCTAATCAATGCTTGGAGTTTGTCAGAATTGGTGGGTTTTTGTTTGTCCACCCACCTCTTTGAGGATTGACCACAAGTTCTCAATGGAATTAAGGTCTGGGGAGTTTCCTGGCCACTTACTTATCACTTTTGCCTTATGGCAAGGTGCTCCATCATGCTGGAAAAGGCATTGGTCGTCACCAAACTGTTCTTGGATGGTTGGGAGAAATTGCTCTCTGAGGATGTGTTGGTACCATTCTTTATTCATGGCTGTGTTCTTAGGCAAAATTGTGAGTGAGCCCACTCCCTTGGCTGAGAAGCAACCCCACACACGAATGGTCTCAGGATGCTTTACTGTTGGCATGACACAGGACTGATGGTAGTGCTCACCTTGTCTTCTCCGGACAAGCTTTTTTCCAGATGCCCCAAACAATCGGAAAGGGGATTCATCAGAGAGAATTACTTTACCCCAGTCCTCAGCAGTTCAATCCCTGTACCTTTTGCAGAATATCAGTCTGTCCCTGATGTTTTTCCTGGAGAGAAGTGGCTACCTCGCTGCCCTTCTTGACACCAGGCCATCCTTCAAAAGTCTTTGCCTCACTGTGCGTGCAGATGCACTCACACCTGCCTGCTGCCGTTCCTGAGCAAGCTCTGCATTGGTGGTGCCCCGATCCCGCAGCTGAATCAACTTTAGGAGACGGTCCTGGCGCTTGCTGGATTTTCTTGGGCGCCCTGAAGCCTTCTTCACACAATTGAACCTCTCTCCTTGATGTTCTTGATGATCCGATAAATGGTTGACTTAGGTGCAATCTTACTAGCAGCAGCAATATCCTTGCCTGTGAAGCCCTTTTTGTGCAAAGCAATGATGACGGCACGTGTTTCCTTGCAGGTAACCATGGTTAACAGAGGAAGAACAATGATGATTTCAAGCACCACCCTCCTTTTAAAGCTTCCAGTCTGTTATTCTAACTCAATCAGCATGACAGGGTGATCTCCAGCCTTGTCCTCGTCAACACTCTCACCTGTGTTAACGAGAGAATCACTGACATGATGTCAGCTGGTCCTTTTGTGGCAGGGCTGAAATGCAGTGGAAATGTTTTTGGGGGATTAAGTTCATTTTCATGGCAAAGAGGGACTTTGCAATTAATTGCAATTCATCTGATCACTCTTCATAACATTCTGGAGTATATGCAAATTGCCATCATAAGAACTGAGGCAGCAGACTTTATGAAAACTAATATTTGTGTCATTCTCAACTTTTGACCACGACTGTATATTAACAGCAGGGTTTTAAACCCAGTCTGTGTGCTTACTAGTTATTACATGTCATATACAGTTGAAGTCGGAAGTTTACATACACTTAGGTTGGAGTCATTAAAATTCGTTTTTTAACCACTCCACAAATTTCTTGTTAACAAACTTTAGTTTTGGCAAGTCGGTTAGGACATCTACTTTGTGCATGACACAAGTAATTTTGCCAACAATTGTTTACAGGCAGATTATTTCACTTATAATTCACTATATCACAATTCCAGTGGGTCAGAAGTTTACATACACTAAGTTGACTATGCCTTTAAACAGCTTGGAAAATTCCAGAAAATAATGTCATGGTTTTAGAAGCTTCTGATAGGCTAATTGACATCATTTGAGTCAATTGGAGGTGTACCTGTGGATGTATTTCCAGGCCTACCTTCAAACTCAGTGCCTCTTTGCTTGACATCATGGGAAAATGAAAATAAATGGTAGACCTACACAAGTCTGGTTCATCCTTAGGAGCAATTTCCAAACGCCTGAAGGTACCACGTTAATCTGTACAAACAATAGTACGCAAGTATAAACACCATGGGACCACGCAGCTGTCATACCGCTCAGGAAGGAGACGCGTTCTGTCTCAAAGAGATGAACATACTTTGGTGCGAAATGTGCAAATCAATCCCAGAAAAACAGCAAAGGACCTTGTGAAGATGCTGGAAGAAACGGGTACAAAAGTATCTATATCCACAATTTTGTGTATATTAACAGCAGGGTTATAAACACACAGTCTGTGTGCTTACTAGTCATATATATATGTTGTTATTCAGCTAGCTTGTTAAGATAGCCTAGCACTACGCTAATGCTAATTAACTAGCTAGCCAACTAACGTCCACAACCATGAGCTCAATAAGCTACTCGCCCGCATTACAAAGAAGATGTGTGCTGGTTGGAGATAGAAGCTCTGGGGCTGAACATTGTTGTGAAAGATGAAGAGGAGGGGGAGATGACTTGTCACAGTGAAACGGGAGGAGGGGGAGATGACTGTCACAGTGAAAGAGGAGAAGGAGGGTGAGATGACTGTCACAGTGAAAGGGGAGGAGGGGGAGATGACTGTCACAGTGAAACGGGAGGAGGGGGAGATGACTGTCACAGTGAAAGAGGAGAAGGAGGGTGAGATGACTGTCACAGTGAAAGGGGAGGAGGGGGAGATGACTGTCACAGTGAAAGCCTAGGACCAAGAGGCATGGAGAGGCAGCCTTTAGTTACTATACCTCCAGCCTTTGGAATAGCCAGAGAACCTGAGGGGGAACGAAACTGTGGCATTTTAAAAAAGAGATCTTAAAACACACCTTTTTAGTGGTGCTTTTCCTCAGGGTGCTTTTTAGTCGTGCAGTTTTTATTGTAATTCTTTCGTTTTTTATCCTCTTATATTTGTGTAGTAAATATTTAGTTTTATTTTAATTGTTTTTATTAGTTTTTTTTCCTGTGAAGCCATTGTGTTCCATTCCATGTCTGAAATGTGCTGTATAAATAAAGCTTGATTTGATTCTCTATGGTGTTATTAGATCCCTAATATTGAGTTAGGCCTATAAGGTAAGATAGACTGATATGATTGAAATCTCTATGGTGTTATTGAATTTAAACAACAAGGCACTCAACCCCGTGGATTATTGTGAACAACTAAGAGCTGTTCTCTAACATGAGGTGAAGAGGAGGAATAACACAACTAAGAGCTGTTGTCTAACATGACGTGAAGAGGAGTGAATAACACAACTAAGAGCTGTTCGTATTGTAGATTTTTAGTTAACTACTTAGACAACGTAACAAATCAATTATATGATTTATAAAATGTTGTAGAATGAAACACCTTTATGCCCTATATGCCTATGGATTAAGAACCAATTAAAGGGTTAAAAAAGAGCCATGATGAAATGGCTCTATAGGTATTTTTCCATTACATATATTATAATATGCTTAGCAATAGTAGAGACATTTCTTTAGTGCAAATGCTGTGCTTCTGATAAATGATGGTTCCCTCTAGCTCCCTGCTCCCTTTATCTGGTCTGGGCCTGTAGTCAAGGACATGGGATAGAGATAAACTTCAGGAACAGATACACCTGTATTGTAGTAACGGAACTAACGTTATCACTTGTTTGTGTGCTATGACCCGATACACATAGCCACAAGAAGAAACCATAATGGCTCAAGGTCAAAGGGAGGGTGGCTGTTTGGATAAAGAGGGGGTTCCGATATGATATGAAAAGGAGACCAAGCAGACATGGGGATAGACAGGAAAGAAGCTAGACAAAGAAACCATAGTGGCTCCGATATGATATGAAATGATGAAGCTGTATAAAAGAGAGCTCCAAGTCTGGGACGGCAGTTGCTCTGCAGACCAGCTCAGCTCTATTGCTTGTGAAATAAAGTCTCTTGATTCTACAAAAACTCTGAAAGTACTTTGTTTGTTTTAATAAGTATAGGGATAATTTACTACAACAATAGCAGCTAAATAGCCGCTAAATACTGTATGAATAGTGCCTTCAGAAAGTATTTATACCCCTTCCACTTTTTTACATTTTGTTGTTACAACCCTGAATTTAAAATGGATTAAATTGAGATTAATTTTGTCACTGGCATACACACAATACCCAAAAATGTCAAAGTGGAATCATGTTTTTCGAACCAATTAATTAAAAATAAAAAGCTGAAATGTCTAGAGTTAATAAGAATTCAACCTATTTGTTATGACAAGCCTAAGAAAGTTCAGGAGTAAAAATATTCTCAACAAGTCACATAATCAGTTGCATGGACTCACTCTGTGTGCAATAATAGTGTTTAACATGATTTTTGAATGACTACCTCATCTCCGTACCCCAGACATACTGTAAAATTATCTGTACGGTCCCTCAGTCGAGCAGTGAATTTCAAACACAGATTCAACCACAAAGACCAGGGAAGTTTTCCAATGCCTCGCAAGGAAGGGCACCTATGGGTAGACGACATTGAATATTCCTTCATTCATTACACTTTGGATGGTGTATCAATATACCCAGCCTCTACAAAGATAGAGACATCCTTCCTAACTCAGTTGCCGGAGAGGAAGGAAACCGCTCAGGTATTTCACCATGAGGCGAATGCTGACTTTTAAACAGTTACAGAGTTTAATGGCTGTGATAGGAGAAAACTGAGAATGGATCAACAACATTGTAGTTACTCCACAATACTAACCTAAATGACAGAGTGAAAAGAAGGAATAAAGTTATTCCAAAACATGCATCCTGTTTGCAACAAGGAACTAAAGTTTTTCAGGATAAAAATTAATGGAATGAAGCTAAGCACAGGCAAAATCCTAGAGGAAAACCTGGTTCAGTCTGCTTTCCACCAGACACTGTGAGATGCATTCACCTTTCGCAGGACAATAACCTAAAACACAGGCAAATCTACTGGAGTGCTTACAAGAAGATAATGAATGTTCCTGAGTGGCCGAGTTACAGTTTTGACTTAAATCTACTTGATAATCTATGGCAAGACCTGAGAATGGTTGTCTAGCAGTGGAGGCTCCTCTGAGTAGGAAAGGGATGAGAGCATCCTCCTCAGTGAATTTCATAAAAATAAAAATGGTAAAACTTTGAAAAAGTTATCCTTTTTACATAAAACTATACTGAATATATTCACCTGTCACCAAATAATTGATTGAAACACACTGTTGTGCAATGAAGGTCTACAGTAGCCTCAACAGCACTCTGTACGATAGCACAACTCCCTTCCATAGATTTACACAGTAATTATGACAACTTCCGGAGGACGTCCTCCAACCTATCAGCGCTCTTGCAGCATCAACTGACATGTTGTCCACCCAATCAAAGGATCAGAGAATTCATCTAGTACTGAAAGCACAAGCTACAGCTAGCACTGCAGTGCATTACATGTGGTGAGTAGTTGACTCAAAGAGAGAGAAAGACAATAGTTTAGCAGTTTTCAACAAACTAATTTATTCAAAAATGAAGGAGAAGGAAGAGAGAGAGAATTCATCATTTCTTTTCACTTTCATAATCACTTACTTAGCTAGCAAATGCAGCTGGCTAGTTTAGTTACTCAAACACCCTGCTCCAACAGAGGGATGCTATGTTAGCTAGCTGGCTAGTTTAGTTACTCAAACACCCTGCTCCAACAGAGGGATGCTATGTTAGCTAGCTGGCTAGTTTAGTTACTGAAACACCCTGCTCCAACAGGGGATGCTATGTTAGCTAGCTGGCTAGTTTAGTTACTCAAACACCCTGCTCCAACAGAGGGATGCTATGTTAGCTAGCTGGCTAGTTTAGTTACTCAAACACCCTGCTCCAACAGAGGGATGCTATGTTAGCTAGCTGGCTAGTTTAGTTACTCAAACACCCTGCTCCAACAGAGGGATGCTATGTTAGCTAGCTGGCTAGTTTAGTTACTCAAACACCCGGCTCAAACATATAAACATATCTGAATTTGTCCATTAAAAACTCTTGTTTGCAACTGTTGGACAAATGATTACACCCTAGATAAGCTAATTGCAGGCAAGAGTGTGCAAGGCGGTATTGAATGTGTCACTGTCCGTATGTCACCTACGTCGTAAACTTTCATTCATAGACTAGGTTGTAGCAACCTCATGATGGATTTAGGGAAAATTTGAGTATCATATAGTAACCTAAACCTATCGACGTTACATTGAACTGGGTAAATGGAATATGAATGACAGTCATCCAACATGCTGTAATAGAAATGACGCCATGCTCATTAAAAAATAAATAATGGTCCTCCCTCATCTTAAACGGCACTTATGGCCACTGTTGTCTAGCAATGATCAACAACCAATTTGACGGAGCTTGAAGAATTTGTAAAATAACAATGGGGAAATGTTGCACAATCCAGGTTTAGAAAGCTCTTAGAGACTTACCCAGAAAGACTCAGCTGTAACTGGTGCTAAAAGGTGCTTCTATAAAGTATTGACTCTGGTGTGAATACTTACACTACCGGTCTAAGGTTTTAGAACACCTACTCATTCAAGGGTTTTTCTTTATTTTGACTATTTTCTACATTGTAGACTAATAGTGAAGACATCAAAACTATGAAATAACACATATGGAATCATGTAGTAACCAAAAAAGTGTTAAACAATTCAAAACATGTTTTATATTTGAGATTCTTCAAATAGCCACCCTTTGCCTTGATGACAGCTTTGCACACTCTTGCCATTCTCTCTACCAGCTTCACCTGGAATGCTTTTCCAACAGTCTTGAAGGAGTTCCCACATATGCTGAGCACTTGTTGGCTGCTTTTCCTTCACTCTGCGGTCCGACTCATCCCAAACCATCTCAATTTGTTTTAGGTCGGTGGATTATGGAGGCCAGGTCATCTGATGCAGCACTACATCACTCTCCTTCTTGGTAACATAGCCCTTACATAGCCTGGAGGTGTGTTGGGTCATTGTCCTGTTGAAAAACAAATGATAGTCCAACTAAGCCCAATCAAGATGGAATGGCGTATCGCTGCAGAATTCTGTGGTAGCAATGCTGGTTAAGTGTGCCTTGAAATCTAAATAAATAGAGACAGTGTCACCAGCAAAGCACCCCCACACCATAACACCTCCTCCTCCATGCTCTACGGTGGAAAATACACATGGTGAAATTTTCCAGAGTGACTGACCTTCATGTCTTAAAGTAATGATGGACTGTCTTTCTCTTTGCTTATTTGAGCTGTTCTTGTCATAATATGGACTTCGTATTTTACTAAATAGGGCTATCTTCCTTATACCCCACACTTTAGGTTCCAAGATGGCGTAGTAGTGCAGTTCTGTTTTTGTCGTGTGTCTGTAAATAGCCTGTTTTTTTTGTATTTTTCGTACATATTTCCCTATCAGACTTTTCATCCTTCTACAAAATATACTTTCCTGCAACCCGCCTCACTCAATGTGGAACGGATTCTATTATTGACTTACCTTTTATCTAGAATCTCCAGTTGAAACTAGCTAGCTAGCCAGCTAACTAGCTACTTGCTATTAGCCACAGTTAGCGGTATTTCACCCAGAACATTGGATTTTTTATAAAAAAAATTCTCTGCGGGATTAATTTAATCACTGGACATTAATCACCGGATATTCGGCCAGTCTGCACAGCGCGTTATCGACCCAGAACATATCAGTTTTTCTGCCGGAATCACTGAATCACTGGACCTTTAACTCCGGATTCATCACTACCAGCTAGCTGCAACAAAATGGACGCTGTGGTCTGGCTAATCATCCTGAGCTAGGCCCATCTCCCGGCTATCTACCTCTCTGTCAACCGGACGGGACCACCTAGTGTTGACACGGAGCCCCGCCGATCCTACCGCGACTGGTCTGCCGGCGAAATCGTCTGATGTGGTTACGACGTCGACCACGAAGATTCCATCTGCTAGCCCCGGCCCGCTAGCACACGCTAGCCGTGGCCTCTTACTCGCTAGTGCTTTAGCAGCCTCCGAACTATCCTATTGCTGTTCACCGGACCTTATGATAACTCAGCTATACAGCTGATGTCTGCTGGACTGTTCCTTTTTACGGTACTACATCCTGTTTATGTTTAGCCTCAGCCCAAACATGGTTAGCTTATTGTTGTTTCGGTTATTTCTAATTATACTATTTCACTGTAGATCCCCCAGCCCAGCTAAACCTGCCTTAGATAGCTCCTTTGTCCCACCTCCCATACACGCGGAGACCGACTCAATTGATGCCTCCAGTGATGCTCTCTTTCATTGTTACCCAACGCTTAGGTTTACCTCCACTTTACTCATATCCTTCCATATCCTTGTCTGTACATAATGCCCTGAATCTTTTCTACAACACCCGTAAATCTGCCCCCTTTATTCTATGTACCCAACGCACTAGAAGACCAGTTCTTAAAGCCTTTAGCCGTATCCTTATTCTAGTCCTCCTCTGTTCCTCTGGTGATGTAGAGGCTAACCCAGGCCCTGCAGCCCTCAGTATCACTCCTACTCCCCAGGCGCTATCATTTGCTGACTTCTGTAATCGCAAAAGTCTTGGTTTCTTGCACGTAAATATCAGAAGTCTACTTCCTAAGTTTGAGTTATTCACTGCGTTAGCACACTCCGCCAACCCTGATGTTCTAGCAGTGTCTGAATCCTGGCTCAGGAAGGCCACCAAAAATTCTGAAATTTCCATCCCCAACTATAACATTTTCCATCTAGATAGAACTGCCAAAGGGGGTGGAGTTGCAATCTACTGTAGAGATAGCCTGCAGAGCTCTATCATACTATCCAGGTCTGTGCCCAAACAGTTTGAGCTTCTACTTCTAAAAATCCACCTTTCCAGAAATAAGTCTCTCACTGTTGCCGCTTGCTACAGACCCCCCTCAGCCCCCAGCTGTGCCCTGGACACCATATGTGAATTGATTGACCCCCATTTATCCTCAGAGTTCGTACTGCTTGGTGACCTAAATTGGGATATGCTTAATACCCCGGCCATCCTACAATCCAAACTAGATGCCCTCAACCTCACGCAAATGATCAACGAACCTACCAGGTACAACCCTAAATCCGTAAACATGGGTACCCTCATAGATATCATCCTGACTAACATACCCTCTAAATACACCTCAGCTGTCTTCAACCAGGATCTCAGCGATCACTGCCTTATTGCCTGCGTCCGTACACGGGTCCGCGGTCAAACGACCACCCCTCATCACTGTCAAACGCTCCCTAAAACACTTTAGCGAGCAGGCCTTCCTAATTGACCTGGCCCAGGTATCCTGGATGGATATAGATCTCATTCCGTCAGTAGAGGATGCCTGGTTGTTCCTTAAAAGTAATTTCCTCTCAATCTTAAATAAACATGCCCCATTCAAAAATACAGAACTAAGAACCGATATAGCCCCTGGTTCTCCTCAGACTTGACTGCCCTTGACCAGCACAAAAACATCCTGTGGCGTACTGCATTAGCATCAAATAGCCCCCGCGATATGCAACTTTTCAGGGAAGTTAGGAACCAATATACACAAGCAGTCAGGAAAGCAAAGGCTAACTTTTTCAAACAGAAATTTGCATCCTGTAGCACTAACTCCAAAAAGTTTTGGGACACTGTAAAGTCCATGGAGAATAAGAGCACTTCCTCCCAGTTGCCCACTGCACTGAGGCTAGGAAACACTATCACCACCGATAAATCTACAATAATCGAGAATTTCAACAAGCATTTTGCTACAGCTGGCCATGCTTTCCACCTGGCTACCACTACCCCCGGCCACCAACTCTGCACCCTCCGCTGCAACTTGCCCATGCCCCCCCGCTTCTCCTTCACACAAATTCAGACAGCTGATGTTTTGAAAGCGCTGCAAAATCTGGACCCCTACAAATCAGCTGGGCTAGACAATCTGGACCCTTTCTTTCTAAAACTATCCGCCGAAATTGTCGCAACCCTATTACTAGTCTGTTCAACCTCTCTTTCATAACGTCTGAGATCCCCAGAGATTGAAAGCTGCCGCCGTCATCCCCCTCTTCAAAGGGGGTGACACTCTAGATCCAAACTGCTACAGACCTATATCCATCCTGCCCTGCCTTTGAAAGTATTTGAAAGCCAAGTCAACAAACAGATCACCCGACCATTTCGAATACCACCGTACCTTCTCCGCTATGCAATCCGGTTTCCGAGCTGGTCATGGGTGCACTTCAGCCACGCTCAAGGTCCTAAACGATATTATAACCGCGATTGATAATAGACAGTACTGTGCAGCCGTCTTCATCGACCTGGCCAAGGCTTTCGACTCTGTCAACCACCGCATTCTTATTGGCAGACTAAATAGCCTTGGTTTCTCAAATGACTGCCTCGCCTGGTTCACCAACTACTTCTCAGATAGAGTTCAGTGTGTCAAATCCGGAGGGCCTGTTGTCTGGACCTATGGCAGTCTCTATGGGGGTGCCACAGGGTTCAATTCTTGGGCCGACACTTTTCTCCGTGTATATCAATGATGTCGCTCTTGCTGCTGGTGACTCTCAGATCCACCTCTACGCAGACGACACCATTTTGTATACATCTGGCCCTTCATTGGACACTGTGTTAACAAACCTCCAAACGAGCTTCAATGCCATACAACACTCCTTCAGTAGCCTCCAACTGCTCTTAAACACTAGTAAAACTAAATGCATGCTTTTCAATCGAACGCTGCTGGCACCCGCCCACCCGACTAGAATCACCACTCTCGTGGTCTGACCTAGAGTATGTGGACAACTACAAATACCTAGGTGTCTGGTTAGACTGTAAACTCTCCTTCCAGACTCACATAAAGAATCTCCAATCCAAAGTTAAATCTAGAATCGGCTTCCTATTTCGCAACAAAGCCTCCTTCACTCATGCTGCCAAACATGCCCTCGTAAAACTGACTATCCTACCGATCCTTGACTTCGGCGATGTCATTTACAAAATAGCCTCCAACACTCTACTCAGCAAATTGGATGTAGTCTATCACAGTGCCATCTGTTTTGTCTCCAAAGCCCCATACACTACCCACCACTGTGACCTGTACGCTCGTTGGCTGGTCCTCACTACATGTTCGTCGTCAAACCCACTGGCTCCAGGCCATCTATAAATCACTGCTAGGCAAATCCCCGCCTTATCTTAGCTCATTGGTCACCATAGCAGTACCCACCCGTAGTCTGCGCTCCAGCAGGTATATCTCACTGGTCATCCCCAAAGCCAACACCTCCTTTGGCCGCAATTCCTTCCAGTTCTCTGCTGCCAATGACTGGAACAAATTGCAAAAATCTCTGAAGCTGGAGACGCTTATCTCCCTCACTAACTTTAGGCATCAGTTGTCAGAGCACCTTACCGATCACTGCACCTGTACACAGCCCATCTGAAATTAGCCCACCCAACTACCTCATCCCTATATTGTTATTTATTTTGCTCATCTGTACCCCAGTATCTCTATTTGCACATCATCTCTTGCACATCATTCCAGTGTCAATACTAAATTGTAATTATTTTGCACTATAGCCTATTTTATTGCCTTACCTCCATAACTTGCTAAATTTGCACACTGTATATTAATTGTATTTCTGTTGTATTTTTTTTTATTTTTGTTTTGTTTTACCCCATATGTAACTCTGTGTTGTTGTTTTTATCGCACTGCTATGCTTTATCTTGGCCAGGTCGCAGTTGTAAATGAGAACTTGTTCTCAACTGGTTTACCTGGTTAAATAAAGGTGAAATAAAATAAAAATAAATAAAATAAAAAATCATCGATTAATTAGGCATGCAGCAGCATAGACATGTCTCTATTTCAGCACGATGTACAGCGATCGGTTTGTGAGTGGCTGTCTGGCTGAAACATTCGATTTTATTTTAATATTAGGGAGAAGCCCAAAGTCCAACCTTGCGGGGTCCAGAGAAACTGCGTTAACTTTAGAAAATGAGTTACTAAAAGCAGAAGGCTTCCTACGACTGGAGTATTATTTGTATGTTGGCCGAATCCCAACGTTTGTTGAACGGAAGTGAAGGCGGAGCCTGGCACTTTTCTCTTGTGACCTTACGCTCCGTGCAGAGTAGAACACCAGACAACATGATTGAACAAAGGAGGAATGTTAAAATTATATCGGACTGTAACTTTTGAAAATGAGCTAAGCAGAAGCCTCCTGCTGGAGTATTATTTTGTATGTTGGCGGAAGTCCTTTTTTTCAGTCGAACGGAAGTGAAGGTGGAGTTACATGTTCTCTATTCTCCATTTTGTCTTTTGACTTTAGGCAGAGAGTCACATGTTGAAATATAATGTCTCGGTCCTCTACCTCCCTGATCTAAAAGGTCCGTAGACTACAGATAAACATTGTGTAACTGCCTCTGTCGCCAGTTTATTTCATGTATTAGCACTTTAGTTTATTTCATGTATTTGCACTTTTTATTATTTAATTTCTTCTGAATTGTACGTTTACAGCAGGACGGAACTAATTATTGGTTCTATATTCACCCGAGCGCCTTTAGCGACGCACAGAGGAAACTTTACCGCAAAAAGCGAATTATTTTTCCACTGTTATCGTGTTTAAGTGCATACTTTCAAAGAAAGTATACAGAAGAAGATAAAGGACATTTAAAAGGATGTTTAGCATCTCTGTGTGATAAGCAGCAATGAGGTTTGTTGACTAATTATTTTGCTATGAGGGTGTTTGTGTTTACGTGCGCCATTTTTTGGTGTAAAATATACATAAAGTGTTTAGCTGTATGAGCTTGATTATAACGCCAGATGTGTGAGACATGCATATGGCATTATTTTGTTAATGTATTTTTTCTTTCTTTAAACCAGTTCTCACGGGTTGACCAGCATTAAAGCCCTGTATTCAAATCAAGACCTCTTGCCTCATGCCTGTCACTGGAGGAGCTACAGTGAGAACTCATCTGCTCTGCATGAGTAGACGAGGAAGACAGTACCAAAGAGCCGTGATCCATGGACAAGAAGGGACATCTCTACATCCAAGAGTGTGCATCTGCTCCTGACATTTACACAGCCGCAGCATCCACAGAAGAATCCAGGCGCCTTACCATGAATCCAGCTGATGCAAAGAAGCTTAAACTATTTCCCACAAGAGACTGACACATTTTTGCCTTCATATTCATATGGTATAGTTGTGTGTATGTTTAAGTGTTAACTAAGCTACAACCAAGAGACTGAATTTTGCATTTCATAGAACAACGTGATATTGATTTGTTTGAAGTAGATGTGAATATGTTCTAAAAAATAATATTAGTGGTAAAAATAGTATAAATGTGAATAGCTAATGGGAGCTGAATCACTTAGCTACAGGCCAAATTAGATTTAACCCATATTTAAGTACACCAAGTAACAATGTCAGAGCCTAGTCTTACCTCTGGGAGAAAGCAGGTTAATGTAGGTGAAAGTATAGAGCAGCAGTGCATAGACATGCAACCACAGGCTACTAAAGGCACAAGAGCTAATGACCACACTTCCTCACAAGAACCACGAAGAAGCCAAAGAGACCGAAAGTTAACAGAAAAGGGCCAAGAACTGTACAATGAGCAAATAAGAAGATTTGCTCACTGTGAGCTATGAGGAGTGGAAGGCTATTGCTAAAGACGCCAAGCAAGCTTTGAGTGGACAATGCTCAAACAACCTGCTACATGAACACATAAGCAAAATAAGTGCTGCCTCAGAGAATCTGAACATTGCTTATGATGAGTTAAGGCGCATAGACAACCCTGACCATGACACACGTCGCAGAATTGACACCTGTGATGCAGTAACCAGGAAGATCATCCAAACTGCAAAAGATCGTTTGGAGACAGCAGATAACGGTGGAGGAGATGAACAACGAGGCAACAGGGCGACATCGTCTATATTCAAGTCTGTAGCCTCAGACAAGATAAGTATCAAATCCCAATGCACTAAGTCCTCTCATGCTCAAAGCAGCTCCAGACATTCAAGTCGGATTTCTGTTAGCAGACAAGATGCCGCTGCTGAAGTTGCTGCCAAAGAAGCTACTCTAGAAGTACTATTAGAACAAGAGTGTTGCATTGAGGAATTGGAAAGGCTTGAAGCTGAAGCTGCAGAGAGACAAAAGGTGCTAGATGCAAAGCGGAGACAACTGGAGCGACTAGAGACAGTTAAAAAGTTAAAGGCTGCCAAGGCACGTCAGCGAGTGTATGATCAGAGTGAGTGCTCAGATAAAGAAATAAGCAGTCTACTCCATCAAAGTGTCTGTATGAAGGAAAAGGAAGAAGTTAAACATGAAAATAATCTGTTGCAGCACCATTCTTCACCACAAGACCGGGCACATTCAAAGCAGGAGGACAGCACAGCAGCTCTTGTTAGAGCACTTGCAGAGTCCATCAGTGCAGGTCGTCTTCCTATACCTGAACCAACAATATTCAATGGCGACCCACTCAGATTCAATGACTGGAAGGTTTCATTTCAGACACTCATTGATCGGAAAAACATTCCAGCCGAAGAAAATATATATTACTTGCGAAAGTATGTGGGTGGACCTGCTAAAAGGCTATAGAGAGCTACTTCCTGCTTGGTTCAGAGTCAGCCTATCACGCAGCATGGAGGATTCTCGAGGAAAGATATGGAAATCCATTCCTCATAGCCAAAGCATTCAGAGATAAGCTGGAGGCATGGCCCAAGATAAGCTCCGAAGGCAGTATCGAACTTCAAGAGTTTGCTGATTTTCTTCGGAGCTGTGAGGCTGCTATGACTCAGATCAGAGGCCTCGAAGTACTTAATGACTGCAATGAGAACCAGAAGTTACTTGCAAAGCTTCCAGACTGGCTGACCTCGAGATGGAACAGAAAGGTCATAGAAGTGGAGGAAGAAAGTCACACATTCCCAAGCTTCCAGCAGTTTGTAAAGTTTCTCACACGTGAAGCTAAGATTGCTAATAACCCAATAACATCTCTCCATGCTCTGAAACCTGCTGAAGGTGAGCAGATCAAGGTTTTAAAGAGCAGAGCTCTCGGAGCAAAGGTACTAGCAACTAACTCAGATGAAAAGCTTCCTCCACAAGCTGTGTTTTTGTGAGAAGTCAGGTCACAGTCTACACAAGTGTTGGAAATGTATGAATAAAACCATCTCTGAGCGAGTCAAGTTTGTTCAAGGGATGAAGTTGTGCTTTGGCTGTCTGAAGCCTGGCCATCGCTCAAAGGAGTGTGAAAATAGAAGGATCTGTGATACTTGTGAGAAAGGACATGCAACCTGCCTACACGATAATCGCAGCAAAGAAAGAGGAATGTCAACAAGGACTGATGGAGAAATGGAGAGTGACAACTCAAGAGAAGGAACGACAGATCGTTCACAAGAAAGGGTGACAAAACCACCACGCGAGGTAACATCTAACAGAGTTATCCAGAATGTTAAAGGCACCCATACATCCTCAGTCATTCCTGTGTGGTTGTCCACTACAAGTAAGCCAAATCATGAAGTTCTTGTGTACGCTCTTCTCGATACACAGAGTGACACGACCTTCATCCTTGAAGAGACAGCAAAGGTGCTTCACACTAAAAATGAACCAGTCCAGTTAAAGCTCTCCACAATGGCTTCAAGAAATACAGTGGTGCCTAGCAGAAGGCTGACTGATCTACAAATAAGAGGATTCTACTCCGATAAGATAATATTTTTATTTATTTTATTTTATTTCACCTTTATTTAACCAGGTAAACCAGTTGAGAACAAGTTCTCATTTACAACTCGCGACCTGGCCAAGATAAAGCAAAGCAGTGCGATAAAAACAACAACACAGAGTTACATATGGGGTAAAACAAAACAAAGTCAAAAATACAACAGAAATACATATAATATACAGTGTGTGCAAATGTAGCAAGTTATGGAGGTAAGGCAATAAAATAGACTATAGTGCAAAATAATTACAATTAGTATTAACACTGGAATGATAGATGTGCAAGAGATGATGTGCAAATAGAGATACTGGGGTACAAATGAGCAAAATAAATAACAATATAGGGATGAGGTAGTTGGGCGGGCTAATTTCAGATGGGCTGTGTACAGGTGCAGTGATCGGTAAAGTGCTCTGACGACTGATGCTTAAAGTTAGTGAGGGAGATAAGTGTCTCCAGCTTCAGAGATTTTTGCAATTTGTTCCAGTCATTGGCAGCAGAGAACTGGAAGGAATTGCGGCCAAAGGAGGTGTTGGCTTTGGGGATGACCAGTGAGATATACCCGCTGGAGCGCAGACTACGGGTGGGTGTTGCTATGGTGACCAATGAGCTAAGATAAGGCGGGGATTTGCCTAGCAGTGATTTATAGATGGCCTGGAGCCAGTGGGTTTGGCGACGAATATGTAGTGAGGACCAGCCAACAAGAGCGTACAGGTCACAGTGGTGGGTATTATATGGGGCTTTGGAGACAAAACGGATGGCACTGTGATAGACTACATCCAATTTGCTGAGTAGAGTGTTGGAGGCTATTTTGTAAATGACATCGCCGAAGTCAAGGATCGGTAGGATAGTCAGTTTTACGAGGGCATGTTTGGCAGCATGAGTGAAGGAGGCTTTGTTGCGAAATAGGAAACCGATTCTAGATTTAACTTTGGATTGGAGATTCTTAATGTGAGTCTGGAAGGAGAGTTTACAGTCTAACCAGACACCTAGATATTTGTAGTTGTCCACATACTCTAGGTCAGACCTGTCGAGAGTAGTGATTCTAGTCGGGCTGGCGGGTGCAAGCAGCGTTCGGTTGAAGAGCATGCATTTAGTTTTACTAGTGTTTAAGAGCAGTTGGAGGCTACTGAAGGAGTGTTGTATGGAATTGAAGCTCGTTTGGAGGTTTGTTAACACAGTGTCCAATGAAGGGCCAGATGTATACAAAAATGGTGTCGTCTGCGTAGAGGTGGATCTGAGAGTCACCAGCAGCAAGAGCGACGTCATTGATATACACAGAGAAAAGAGTCGGCCCAAGAATTGAACCCTGTGGCACCCCCCATAGAGACTGCCATAGGTCCAGACAACAGGCCCTCCGATTTGACACATTGAACTCTATCTGAGAAGTAGTTGGTGAACCAGGCGAGGCAGTCATTTGAGAAACCAAGGCTATTTAGTCTGCCAATAAGAATGCGGTGGTTGACAGAGTCGAAAGCCTTGGCCAGGTCAATGAAAACGGCTGCACAGTACTGTCTATTCTCGATCGCGGTTATAATATCGTTTAGGACCTTGAACGTGGCTGAAGTGCACCGGCATGACCAGCTCGAAACCGGATTGCATAGCGGAGAAGGTACGGTGGGATTCGAAATGGTCGGTGATCTGTTTGTTGACTTGGCTTTCAAAAACTTTTGAAAGGCAGGGCAGGATGGATATGGGTCTGTAACAGTTTGGATCTAGAGTGTCACCCCCTTTGAAGAGGGGGATGACCGCGGCAGCTTTCAATCTCTGAGGATCTCAGACGTTACGAAAGAGAGGTTGAACAGGCTAGTAATAGGGGTTGCGACAATTTCGCGGCTAGTTTTAGAAAGAAAGGGTCCAGATTGTCTAGCCCAGATGATTTGTAGGGGGTCCAGATTTTGCAGCTCTTTTAGAACATCAGCTGTCTGGATTTGTGTGAAGGAGAAACGGGGGGGCATGGGCAAGTTGCAGCGGAGGGTGCAGAGCTGGTGGCCGGGGTAGTGGTAGCCAGGTGGAAAGCATGGCCAGCCGTAGCAAAATGCTTGTTGAAATTCTCGATTATTGTAGATTTATCGGTGGTGATAGTGTTTCCTAGCCTCAGTGCAGTGGGCAGCTGGGAGGAAGTGTTCTTATTTTCCATGGACTTTACAGTGTCCCAAAACTTTTGGAGTTAGTGCTACAGGATGCAAATTTCTGTTTGAAAAAGTTAGCCTTTGCTTTCCTAACTGCTTGTGTATATTGGTTCCTAACTTCCCTGAAAAGTTGCATATCGCGGGGGGCTATTTGATGCTAATGCAGTACGCCACAGGATGTTTTTGTGCTGGTCAAGGGCAGTCAAGTCTGAGGAGAACCAGGGGCTATATCTGTTCTTAGTTCTATATTTTTTGAATGGGGCATGTCTATTTAAGATTGAGAGGAAATTACTTTTAAAGAACAACCAGGCATCCTCTACTGACGGAATGAGATCTATATCCATCCAGGATACCTGGGCCAGGTCAATTAGGAAGGCCTGCTCGCTGAAGTGTTTTTGGGAGCGTTTGACAGTGATGAGGGTGGTCGTTTGACCGCGGACCCGTTACGGACGCAGGCAATAAGGCAGTGATCGCTGAGATCCTGGTTGAAGACAGCGGAGGTGTATTTAGAGGGTAAGTTAGTCAGGATGATATCTATGAGGGTACCCATGTTTACGGATTTAGGGTTGTACCTGGTAGGTTCGTTGATAATTTGTGTGAGATTGAGGGCATCTAGTTTAGATTGTAGGATGGCCGGGGTGTTAAGCATATCCCAATTTAGGTCACCAAGCAGTACGAACTCTGAGGATAGATGGGGGCAATCAATTCACATATGGTGTCCAGGGCACAGCTGGGGCTGAGGGGGTCTGTAGCAAGCGGCAACAGTGAGAGATTTATTTCTGGAAAGGTTGATTTTTAGAAGTAGAAGCTCAAACTGTTTGGGCACAGACCTGGATAGTATGATGGAGCTCTGCAGGCTATCTCTACAGTAAATTGCAACTCCACCCCCTTTGGCAGTTCTATCTAGACGGAAAATGTTATAGTTTGGAATGGAAATTTCAGAATTTTTGGTGGCCTTCCTAAGCCAGGATTCAGACACTGCTAGAACATCAGGGTTGGCGGAGTGTGCTAACGCAGTGAATAACTCAAACTTAGGAAGGAGGCTTCTGATATTTATGTGCAGAAAACCAATACTTTTACGGTTACAGAAGTCAACAAATGATAGTTCCTGGGGAGTAGGAGTGATACTGGGGGCTGCAGGGCCTGGGTTAGCCTCTACATCACCAGAGGAACAGAGGAGGACTAGAATAAGGATACGACTAAAGGCTTTAAGAACTGGTCTTCTAGTGCGTTGGGTACATAGAATAAAGGGGGCAGTTCTCCGGGCGTTGAAGAAAAGATTCAGGGCATTATGTACAGAAAAGGATATGGAAGGATATGAGTACAGTTCAGGTAACCCTAAGCGTTGGGTAACAATGAAAGAGATAGCGTCATTGGAGGCATCGATTGAGCCGGTCTTGGCGTGTATGGGGGGTGGAACAAAGGAACTATATGAGGTAGTTTGAGAGGGACTAGGGGTTCTACAGTGAAATTGTATAATAAGAACTAACCCAAACAGCAATAGGCAAGGCATAATTGACATGGGAGAGAGGCATAAAGCAGTCACAGGTGTTATTAGAGAGAGCTAAGACACAACTGGAAATAGCGATAATGTTTGGGCTAAGACTAAACAGAATAAACAGGACAGGGTACCGTGTAAAGGAACAGTCCAGCATGCATCAGATGTGCAGCTGAGTGATCATAAGGTCCAGTGAACAGCAATATGTGAGTCCGAGAGCAGTTCAAATTGGTGCTTCAGCACAGCTAGCAGGGAGCACAGTTGTAGTTTGCGTGTGCTAGCGGGCCGGGGCTGGCAGATGGATCTTCGTGGTCGTCGCAACGGGAAGCCTGTTGAAACCACATCAGACTATTTCGTCGGCAAACCAGTCGTGTTGGATTGGCGGGGCTCAGTGTCAACACTAGGAGGTCCCGTCCGGTTGACAGAGAGGTAGATAGCCGGAGAATGGGCCTGAGGCTAGCTCAAGGCTAACTGGTGCTTGCTATAGGGCAATGGTAATCAGCCAACAACAGGTTGCAGCTAGCTAGCTGGTTGTGATGATCCGGCGCTAGGGTCCAGTGATTCCGGCAGAAAGTCCAATAAGCTCTGGGTCGATAGCACGCTGGGTCGATAGCACGCTGTGCAGACTGGCCGACGAATAGTCCAGGCTAGAGCTAGAGCTGGCTGGTGGATAGTGTAGGCCACGGACAGTGGTGAAGACGCTAACGGTAACTAATAGCAGGTAGCCAATTCAGATTGCGGCTACACACGTTTCAGCTTAAGGTTCTTGATGAAAGTTATAAAGAAATAATAGAATCCTTTCCACATTGGGTGAGGCGGGTTGCAGGAAAGTATATTTAGTTAAAGAATTAAAGTAAAAATTGAGAAATATATACAAAATAGACAAAAAAAACAAGAAACGGGATATTTACACAGGACGATGAAATAAAAAGCGACCGCACTGCTACGCCATCTTGGAACACAATCTACCTGCCAGTAACTTACTCAAGAGAATTCATCCCTGCAAACAGAGATCATATTCCCACACCAGAGACTGCCAAGGCATGGTCTCATCTTGAGAACATTGCAGATGAAATTGCTCCTCTGCAGAGCTGTGACATCGGCCTACTAATTGGCTACAACTGTCCTCAAGCTCTTGTACCAAGACAAGTGGTTGCTGGTGGAAGAAAATGAGCCCTTTGCTCAGAGAACAGACTTGGGTTGGAGTGTAGTCGGCTATGGCAACCCATGTCTTGACTTTGGAGATGCCTTTGGAATAAGCCATCAAGTCATTGTGAAGCAAGTGACATCAGTTCTTCCAAATCTCCCAAACGAAGTGCACTATGTCTGTAGAACACAGATCAAAGAAGTAGTCCTTCCAACAGACGTCATCAAGGTGTTGGAATCTGATTTTGTAGAAAGGGCTTCAGAAGATGAACACCTTTCTCAAGAGGATCTCCAGTTCATGTCAATTATGGAGAGTGGCATCAGACTCAAGGATGATGGGCACTATGAAATGCCACTTCCCTTCAAGAAAGGAAGACCAAACTTACCAGATAACAAGGTATGTGGCATCCACCGTCTCAGATGTCTGGAGAAGAAGTTAAAGGGAAATGAGCAGTACTGCAGAGACTATAAGACCTTTATGGATGAGACAATAGCTTGTGGAGACGCCGAGCTTGTCCCTGAAGAGGATATTAGCAAGACCCCAGCGTGGTACATCCCCCCACCATGGGGTGTATCATCCCCAAAAGCCCGGTAAGATCCGTGTCGTTTTTGACTGCTCTGTAAGGTTTCAAGGGACATCCTTGAATGACCATCTCCTGACTGGCCCAGAGTTTAAAAAAAAAAAAAAAAATTTAACAAACACCTTGGTGGGAGTTTTGTGTCGGTTCAGAAAGGGTCGTGTGGCAGTTATGTGTGACATAGAACGTATGTTGCACCAGTTCCATGTTAAGCCAGAGGACCAAGATTACCTCAGATTCTTGTGGTGGAAGGATGGAGATCTTAAAGCCCAGCCCTCCATCTATCGAATGAAGGTCCACTTGTTCGGTGCAGCTTCATCACCTGGATGTGCTAACTATGGCCTGAAGCACCTTGCCGCTCAAGGACAAGGACGCTTTAGAGAAGAAACCATCAGGTTCATCCAGAAGAACTTCTACGTCGATGATGGATTGGCAAGTGTAGAATCTGAAAACCAAGCAATCCAACTAGTGAAGGAAGCAAGAGAGCTTTGTCGCACAGGCAAACTTTGATTGCACAAGTTCATCTCCAACAGCAAAGCAGTCTTAGCCACAATTCCTGAGGAAGAGTGTGCTAAAGCCATCAAGGACCTGACCATGATGTTGGGAGAACCACACATGGAAAGAGCACTAGGAGTACAGTGGTGTGTGACTTCTGATGAGCTGCAGTTCAGCGTGGTTGTCAAAGAAAATCCACTTACCCGCAGAGGGGTCTTGTCCACAGTTGCCTCGGTGTACGACCCACTTGGATTTGTGGCACCCGTCATCCTGGTAGGAAAGCAGATCCTGCAGCAGATGTGTCGTGACAAGCTCAGTTGGGATGATCCTTTGCCTGATGACCTTCGACCCCTGTGGGAGTCTTGGTTGCAAGATCTAAAAAACTTGGCTGGTGTGAGAATCCAAAGATACTATCCAGACAGGTCCAGACCTTCTTTGGCAAAAGAGCTACCAACTGGAGTTGTCATGGTGGGAGAGATCGAGAGCAGTGACCCAGAGGTCAAGAAAGCTCAGGTTAATGACACTCAGGCAGAAGAAGCAAAAACAATTTTAGATCGTCTACACAAGTTCTCAGACTGGGCAAGAATGGTGAAGGCTGTTGCCAGACTCAAGCGCCGTGCTAAGGAAATCAAAGGTCTCAAGCCAAAGTCCTGTGAGGCCTCGAACTTGGAGGAAAGGAAAGAGGCGGAGCTGACCATAATCAAGATGGTCCAGGAAGCAACTCTCTCTCAAGAAATTCAACGCCTTAGACATCATAAGGAGACAAAGGTCAAAGACAAAGCCAACCAGTTGCACAAACTATGTCCGTTCCTGGATGATCAAGGTGTAATCAGAGTAGGAGGCCGCTTAGCTAATGCTGCCCTACATCCACATGTGAGGCATCCAGCAGTACTTCCTAGAGACAGTCATGTTTCTGCATTGCTCGTCAAGCACTATCATGAGAGAGTGTACCAAAGATCGCAGAAATGCAAAGGTCGGTGACATTGTTCTGTTACAAGATGCTGCCACACCACGAAACCAATGGAAGCTAGCAAGAGTCATCGAGGTGTATCCTGGAAGTGATGAAAGAGTGAGGAGACTCAAGTTACTCATCAGTGACTCCTCCCTGGATGGAAGAGGAAAGCGTACAGCCAAACCTGTTTACCTGGAGAGACCCATTCAGAAAACAGTTACATTGCTAGAAGCAGACTGATGGTTCTATCATACACTCACACACAGTTTATTAGTTGTTTATTAGGACAGAGTTTCATTTAATTTATTCATGCAGTAGGTTTGTCTCCAAGTTTTATGAAATCACTTGTGATTTGGTGGGAGTGTAAATGCCTCTGTCGCCAGTTTATTTCATGTATTAGCACTTTAGTTTATTTCATGTATTTGCACTTTTTATTATTTAATTTCTTCTGAATTGTACGTTTACAGCAAGACGGAACTAATTATTGGTTCCGCCCGAGTGTTGTCACCCGAGCGCCTTTAGCGACGCACCGAGAAAACATTACCACAAAAAGCGAATTATTTTTGACTGTTATCGTGTTTAAGTGCATACTTACAAAGAAAGTATACAGAAGAAGATAAAGGACATTTAAAAGGATGTTTAGCACCTCTGTGTGATAAGCAGCAATGAGGTTTGTTGACTATTTATTTTGCTATGAGGGTGTTTGTGTTTACGTGCGTCATTTTTTGGTGTAAAATATACATAAAGTGTCTAGCTGTATGAGCTTGATTATAACGCCAGATGTGTGAGACATGCATATGGCATTATTTTGTTTATGTATTTTTTCTTTCTTTAAACCAGTTCTCACGGGTTGACCAGCATTAAAGCCCTGTATTCAAATCAAGACCTCTTGCCTCATGCCTGTCACTGGAGGAGCTACAATATTTATGCACAACAGTGTTCTATCCAAGCTGGGAGAGACACAACAAAATATGGAATAAGTCAAGGGGTATGGATCCATTCTGAAGGCACAGTAGCTATAGATAGTACACTGAATAATGAAACAATCCTTAGTAAGCTAATGTTTCGAGGGCGTGCTGACAGTATTATTTGGCATTAATAGACTGGTTTTAAGCACAACAGCTTTCTATCCAAGCTGGGAGAGAGCACGAGGACGGATCATGTCATGCAGGTTCAGGTAGCAGCTACAGGACAGTTGTATATTATTTAAAACATCAATTGGTAGCTGATTAGTATGCATGGACAATTTATTTTAAAATCTGCAATGTTTGAATGTCCAGCTTTAATTACTGAACAAGTAATGACATTATTGCCACCAGCCAGCAGTCTAAAGAAATTGCAGCATTATGACACCGTGTATAGATTTCGTGAAACATTAAGCCCCGTGTAGTTCAGTTGGTAGAGTTTGCAACGCCAGGGTTGTGGGTTCGATTCCCACGGGGGCCAGTATATATTTTTAAAAATGCACTCAGTAACTGTAAGTCGCTCTGGATAAGAGCGTCTGCTAAATTACTAAAATGTAAACATGAGAAAATGTAGACCAAATACAGGCCTACCAATAAACCTTTATCCATTAGCTAAAGCAAAGCTTTACATGCTCTTGCACCACAGGAACCCTATCATCGATTAATAAGGCATGCAGCCGCATAGACATGTCGCTATTTCAGCACGATGTACAGCGATCGGTTTGTGAGTGGATATCTGGCTGAAACATTCGATTTTATTTTAATATTAGGGAGAAGCCCAAAGTCCAACCTTGCGGGGTCCAGAGAAACTGTGTTAACTTTAGAAAATGAGTTACTAAAAGCAGAAGGCTTCCTACGACTGGAGTATTATTTGTATGTTGGCCGAATCCCAACGTTTCAGTTGAACAGAAGTGAAGGCGGAGCCTGGCTCTTTTCTCTTGTGACTTTACGCTCCGTGCAGAGTAGAACACCAGACAACATGATTGAACAAAGGAGGAATGTTAAAATGATATCGGACTGTAACTTTTGAAAATGAGCTAAGCAGACTACTGCTGGAGTATTATTTGTATGTTGGCGGAAGTCCTATTTTTCATTCGAACGGAAGTGAAGGTGGAGTCACATGTTCTCTATTCTCCATTTTGTCTTGTCATGTTGAAATATAACGTCTCGGTCCTCTACCTTCCTGATCTAAAAGGTCCGTAGACTAGAGATACACATCTAGTTAACTTCGTGTAACAGGTCAAAGAATTACTGATTTTTGCAACCGTTCATTTTCTATTTTTTATTTTATGAGTTGATTTCACCATAATATTGTATTGTTCAGCATTTCGTGTAGTCTACAGATATTGGGAGAGTTAGTTGTGTAAGTGCGCCCTCTAGAGTGTTGGTTTGGTTATATGCGGAGGGGTGGCATGCTTTTCTCAGTCTGCATTGTACTCGGTTGGGAGAGGTATGTGTTCACTTCGGCGTGATATAAACTTGATATACCTGTTAAAACTAAAACGTTTCAGTGCACATAGTAACTTGTATGTATAGTATATGATGAGTGTACGTACATTTAATTAAGCTGTGTCGTGAATTTAGCTATTTTTGAGAGTTTGAGAAATTGCTAACTTAGCTAACCTCGTGTTTTGTTTAGCTGTAAGTTAGCAATCGTCTATCCTCTTGTGATGAATCCCACGTTGTTCTTTTTATGTTAGGCGGATTCTGGTCGAGGGTGAACATTTTCTCTCCTTGATGTTGAACAGGTATGTATTCCCTATATCAGGTTAAAAATATGTGTTCATTTAAAATGTTTTCATGTATTGATTAGTGTTTAATGGCACTGCAAAGCTCAAATGTGAAGGATTACATGTTGCTTCGTGCATATTACTGTATGTATTACCTATTTGAAAGATGGTTTATGTCATGTTGCACAGTATTAATGTAAAGGCTAAAAGCTCAGCGTTTTTGGCAGAGATAACATGCAATATGACACATACATAAGATATACACCAGATGCGATGTTTATTTTCCAATTATGTTGTATTTTATTCCTTGTATTTTTGAATGTGATTATACTGAGTCTGCATTGTACTCGGCTGGGAGAGTTCTTTTTATGTTAGGCGGATTCTGGTCGAGGGTAGAGTTTTGAACATTTTCTCTCCTTGATGTTGAACAGATTGAGAGAGTTGTACACAATAAAGTGCCTTCAAGTACGCCAGTGTCTTGTCTTCAGTGCAGCGGAACACAACGCAGTAGTCGGCAACGAGCAGACCGCGCCGGCTACATTCGCCTGAACTCTGCAATCGACCATAAACACACGTTTCTACAATGAATCAGGTGAGTTTAGATTAATTTAATCATTTTTATAACGGGTCCTTGTAGCCTGCTTCATGCTTTTACACTGGACGCATTTAATGGTCCTTGACTTTTGGAAAATCGTTTGTGTAGTTTAGTTGGTTACTCGTAGCCAGGCCCGGCGGCAGGATGAACTCGGCAAGGGGGCATCAGAAATGACTAAGGGGGCACAACTATTTTCGCTTGCTGATAACACAGGATAAATAATAATCGATAGTACAATTACACACAATGTATTTGCAGCCACGCACGGCTGTCTTGCAGCAAGAATACAGGCTATTGCACCGCTTTACAAACATGGACAATTCATAAATAGCAAGTCATGACAACGCTACACAGCTACACGCACAATACCCAACAATCCAATGCAAAACAGTTGCTAATTACCGTAATAACACTTCCTCATGCCAATACAATGCATTTCCAATCGCGGAAAGCAAACAATAATGGACAATGCACTACCAACGACTTATTGGTACAATGAAGCTTGGACGCAGCTACCAAGCCGTCTTCCCACAAGAGTGTCATACTACGCTGCGTGTGATAACAGATAAATTAATATTCCATACCTACGAGTTGTTTATTTAACATTTTTTAAAGTCATTTAGTAGATGCTGTTATCCAGAACGACAATGCTGCCGTTGTGCCCCGTCAAAGCCACTTTGTAATATCCATCATACTATCAGCTACCTACCTAACTGTTAACATTAGCTAAATTCCATCCAGATGCGCCTGAATGTTTTTTCTTCTTCTTCGTAGTACGTAACTTTGAAAGTAAACCTAAACAGTCACATTTTTCAACCAGTAAAATGTGTATGACGTTTTGATGTCTTCACTATTATTCTACAATGTAAAACATTTTCAAAATAAAGAAAAACCCTTGAATGAGTAGGTGAGTCCAAACTTGATAAAGAAATGTGTGAGTAAGATATGACTAAAATGTCCCACCCTCAGTTAAACTAATAATAGTACTGAAATGTAATACTCCTCCAATTTAGCCATGTGCAGAGTCAATGTCACGTTTGCCTCGTCAAGCTGAAAGCTATTGTAAACAATGCATTCGGAAAGTATTCAGACCCCTTGACTTTTTCCAGATTTTGTTATGTTACAGCCTTATTCTAAAATGGATTTAATTATTTTTTCCCCTCATCAATCTACACAGAATACCCCATAATGACAAAGCGAAAACATAAGTATTCAGAACCTTTGCTATGAGACTAAAAATTGAGCTCAGGTGCATCCTGTTTCCATTGATCATCCTTTAGATGTTTCAACAACTTGATTGGAGTCCACCTGTGGTAAATTCAATTGATTGGACATGATTTGGAAAGGCACACACCTGTCTATATAAGGTCCCACAGTTGACAGTGCATGTCAGAGCAAGAACCAAGCCATGAGGTCGAAGGAGTTGTCCGTGAGAGCTCCGAGACAGGATTGTGTCGAGGTACAGATCTGGGGAAGGTACAAAAAAATTCTGCAGCATTGAAGATTCCCATGAACACAGTGGCCTCCATCATTCTTAAATATACAAAAAGTTTGGAACCACCAAGACTCTTCCTAGAGCTGGCAGCCCCGCCAAACTGAGCAATCAGGGGAGAAGGGCCTTGGTCAGGAGGTGACCAAGAACCCGATGGTCACTCTGATGGAGCTCCAGAGTTCTTCTGTGGAGGTGGGAGAACCTTCCAGAAGGACAACCATCTCTGCAGCACTCCACCAATCAGGCCTTTATGGTAGAGTGGCCAGACGGAAGCCACTCCTCAGTAAAGGGCACGACAGCCCGCTTGGAGTTTGCCAAAAGGCACCTAAATGACTCTCAGACCATGAGAAACAAGATTCTCTGGTCTAATGAAACCAAAATTAAACTATTTTGGCTGAATGCCAAGCGTCACGTCTGGAGGAAACCTGGCACCATCCTACGGTGAAGCATGGTGGTGGCAGCATCATGCTGTGGGGATCCTTTTCAGCATCAGGGAATGCGAGAGTAGTCAGGATTGAGGGGAAAGATGAACACCGCATAGTACAGAGATCATTGATGAAACCTGCTCCAGAGCGCTCAGGACCTCCGACTGCGGTGAAGATTTTACCTTCCAATAGGACAACGACCCTAAGCACACAGCCAAGACAACGCAGGAGTGGAATATGGTCTGGGTAAAGCATATTATAATTAGTCTCTGACATCCCTGACCTAGGGAAACAGCATGTGGTCTGGGTAAAGTGGGGGGTTAAGGCCAATCCAGAGATCACTGGGTTTTTTGTTGGTGTGGGCATGCGCTTGGGCGGACTCTGATCTTTTGGAGCAATATGCACCTGTTGGTAACATGATACCCTCACTGTTCCATGTGTGCCTAGACCCCCGAATAGCAATATTCACAATGGGGATAGCAGTGACTCTCCATTTTGGATAAAAGCAAAAAATAATCCTGTTAAACAGTGGTAACACCATCCTGTTGAAAACATCACCACTGTTAGCTCATTTAAAAGAAATGGCATATTTGATAAATAGCTTCATGTAATACAAGTTTAGGTTTGTATTAAATGTTTATTGTTTTGTGCCAGTTGGCTGTAGGTTACTCCACTAGCAGCTTGCCAGTTGGCTGTAGGCTACTCCACTAGTAGCTTGCCAGTTGGCTGTAGGCTACTCCACTAGCAGCTTGCCAGTTGGCTGTAGGCTACTCCACTAGCAGCTTACCAGTTGGCTGTAGGCTACTCCACTAGCAGCTTACCAGTTGGCTGTAGGCTACTCCACTAGCAGCTTGCCAGTTCACTGTAGGCTACTCCACTAGCAGCTTACCAGTTGGCTGTAGGCTACTCTACTAGCAGCTTGCTAAAAACTGTAAGCAAGCTAGCCTTTTAGCTTCCCACAGATTTAGATGTGGCTTAGTGTTGTAGGTTACTTTCTTGCTGAAAGGTGAATTCCTCTCCCGGTGTCTGGTGTAAAGCAGACTGAAGCAGTCTTTCATCTAGGATCTCCCGTTTCGTTTCATCCTGTAAAACTCCCCAGTCTTTGACGATGTCAAGCATTTCCTTACCATGATGCAGCCATCACCATGCTTAAAAATAAGGAGGCATTTACTCAGTGATATTATGTTGGATTTGACCCAAACTCAAGGCTTTGCATTTAGGCCCAATAAGTGTGTTCATTTGCGTGTAACTGTTTTAAGAGTATTACTAAAATGGATGTTCTGGAATATTTATATTCTCCTTTCTCTCTGTCATTTAGTCACATGTACAGGGTTGCAGGTGGTCATTATTGGGGATTATTGTGAATAGTCACTTGTACAGGGTTGCAGGTGGTCATTATTGGGGATTATTGTGAATAGTCACTTGTACAGGGTTGCAGGTGGTCATTATTGGGGATTATTGTGAATAGTCACTTGTACAGGGTTGCAGGTGGTCATTATTGGGGATTATTGTGAATAGTCACTTGTACAGGGTTGCAGGTGGTCATTATTGGGGATTATTGTGAATAGTCACTTGTACAGGGTTGCAGGTGGTCATTATTGGAGATCCTAATAATATTTAGGAAGCTAATTTCCTTGGGAAGATAACTGCCTGTGCTTCTCCGTCCATTCATATATAGACTACTCTATTTAATTGAGACCAAACGCTCACCTAATCTGGCACGCCCAACTAGGAGAGGAGAGGCTGCCGAACTAGGACAGGAGAGGTATGGCTACTGAACTAGGAGAGGTATGGCTGCTGAACTAGGACAGGAGAGGTATGGCTGCTGAACTAGGACAGGAGAGGTATGGCTGCTGAACTAGGACAGGAGAGGTATGGCTGCTGAACTAGGACAGGAGAGGTATGGCTGCTGAACTAGGACAGGAGAGGTATGGCTGCTGAACTAGGACAGGAGAGGTATGGCTGCTGAACTAGGACAGGAGAGGTATGGCTGCTGGACTAGGACAGGAGAGGTATGGCTGCTGGACTTGAAGCAGCAAGAAAAATGAGCGGTCCGTTGCACTTTCTCTTGACCTACGTTTTGCATGTAGGATATAGCCTATCTTTCAGGAGCGGGAATATTTTCAGTCAGAGACAAATAAATGGATAATTAATATATATTGAGAAGGAGAAGACTCAACGCTCGATCCCCATGTTGCGCCTTTTGCTTTATATTGATAATCACATTTTGGGATTTCACCTCGACTCACGTTGGTTGAGCGTCCCCAACTTCTTTCTATTAACAGACACTGTAGTAAACTATAGCCTAATTATATTTAAGTGAAATTCCTTGGAAAGATAACTGCCACGTGATTTATTCGCCAATTCATAGGTAGCCTTGTAGGCTAGTGTGTGAATAATTTGACAGAGGTGCTTTTAGTACAATAGCTAGGCTAACGCATACACAGCAGAAAGACACCGTTTCCAAATAATCTGCGGGACAAGTATATTTATCACAACGTTTTCTGTCTGACCGCCCTCAACATGAAAAATACGAACCGCAGCCCGTACCTCCAAACGTCTTTGTTGTACAATTTGAAAGTGGAAATAAATATATACAGTACCAGTCAAAAGTTTGGACATACCTACTCATTCAAGGGTTTTTCTTTATTTTTACTATATTTTACATTGTAGAATAATAGTGAAGACATCAAAACTATGAAATAACACTTAAGGAATGATGTAGTCAAGAAAGTGTTAAACAAATGAAAATATATGTGATGTTTGAGATTCTTCAAATAGCCACCCTTTGCCTTGATGACAGCTTTGCCCAGTCTTGGCATTCTCTCAACCATCTTCATGAGGTAGTCACCTGGAATATATTCTGATTTGTTTAACACTTTGTTGGTTACAACATTATTCCATATGTGTTATTTCATAGTTTTGATGTCTTCACTATTATTCTACAATGTAGAAAAGAGTACCACTTAAATAAAACCTTTGGAGTAGGTGTCCAAACTTTTGACTGGTACTGGATGTTATTATACTTTAGTACATTTGTCAGCCAAAACATGACACCCACCCTTTTTTTATGTGTTCTATCGCAAACTTTCATAAACATAGAGCTTTCCAACGTAGCATCAACTATCCCACTATCCAAAGCCACATTGACATTTTGAAATTAGCACATCAATTACAAAAAATAATAATTTAATATATTTCAATCACATATTGTAACGTAACAAAATGTGAAAAAGGTTCAAGGGAGTGCAGACGTTCTAAAGGCAATGTATTATATTAGGTTAACATTTCAAAATAGTCTGATGCATATCCTGAGATCAGTTCAAATAGCCTGTAGATCAGATCAAAAAATAGCTGTAGATCAGATCAAAAAAATAGCCTGTAGATCAGATCAAGGAACGCTGTCTATACTTCCATCCCTTTGGTTATTGGCTGATTCCATCGCCAGCAATGCCCAAAAATATTCTTGGAATTCTCACATAGAAATGTAATTGGAGTCCAAAATAAAAATATGCTAAATCAATTTGCCCTATTTCCCGATAGGGAATGTCCTATTGGTCTGAAGTGTAAGATATTGGTTTCTCCCGTGGAGCCCCGGGTTCATATCGTGCGTGTTACATACAGTTACAATATTTGAGCGCTATAAATCTGCGTAGCAAGCAAACAGACAATGTGTATTATTTTTAACATGCTGTGAAAGTAGTACTCACTTTTAGGAATGGGTAATCGTTTACAAGTTGCAAGCTATATCATAAACCCATCGTTGAAAACCACATTTTTCATCTTCTGTGGTTTGGTAACTTCCTGTTGTTCAACGGACCGGAATGAAGTAAAATGTATTTGGTGTCCATTAAGTCTTAAACAGCAAGGGGGCATTGTTTCCACTCCCTTGTGGCCGTCCCCATTTTAATGCAAGACCTCATCATACCATTGTTGTGTTGTTTTACCCTTAGTGTACTAACTTTTTATACTAACTTGAACTCCACTACCCTCTTTTTGGGATTTACAGGAAACACCTATCCCACCCCCCTCCTCCCTCTCCCTCCAACCCTCCTCCCCCCTCCCCCTCTTGGGATCCCCAGGTCGTGCCTCTCCTGGTAACTTACTGCTGGGTCTGAAGAGGGTGTCTGTGCTGCTGGTCGACTGCAGGGAAAACACCGGGACAGAGTGGGTTTATGCTCTTACATACATTTATTTTGGGACACTCCCTACCCGATGTACATTATATTACCATTAAATACAAGGGCCTAACTGTCTGTCTTTGTTTCACAGGGAACAGCCCTAACAGTCGCTCTCTCAGTAGAAGGGGCTTATCATCTGGGGAGGCTAACCGACATCATGATGCTGATGAGGCAGAGAAGAGTCTCTCCAGATCAGAACACCTCAAGAAACGCCAGCAGAGACTTACAGGGAAGAAACCTCACCGCTGCTTTGACTGTGGAAAGAGTTTCACCTCTTCACCAAATCTTAAAACACACAAGAGAATACACACAGGAGAGAAGCCTTACCACTGCTCAGACTGTGGAAAGAGCTTAACCACTTCAAACGGACTTCTAGTACACCAGAGAACACACACAGGAGAGAAGCCTTTTGGTTGTGATCAGTGTGGGAAGAGATTCACTAAGTCAGGAAACCTGGTTGAACACAAGAGAATACACACAGGAGAGAAGCCTTACCACTGCTCAGACTGTGGAATGAGCTTAACCACTTCAAACAGACTTCTAGTACACCAGAGAACACACACAGGAGAGAAGCCTTTTGGTTGTGATCAGTGTGGGAAGAGATTCACTCATTCAGGAAACCTGGCTTTACACAAGAGAATCCACACAGGAGAGAAGCCTTACAGCTGTGATCATTGTGGGAAGAGATTCACTCAGTCAGGAAGCCTGGTTGAACACAAGAGAATACACACAGGAGAGAAGCCTTACCACTGCTCAGACTGTGGAATGAGCTTAACCACTTCAAAAGGACTTCTACAACACAAGAGAACACACACAGGAGAGAAGCCTTTGGTTGTGATCAATGTGGGAAGATTTTCACTCAGTCAGGACACCTGGCTAGACACAAGAGAAAACACCACACTGTTGGGTAACCTTTCCACTTTTGTTAGCTCAATCCAGTTAATGGTAGACTAGTGTACACACACCGGAGAGAAGCCCTACAGGGTGAGTTTTGCCACCTCAAGCTTTCTTAATGTGGCCTTCCTTGGTGTAATTTGATGTACTGTCAACAAGGGGTCCACCCTCTGAAAACTTAATAACTATCCATTATTTCCAGATTTCTATTAATTGCAATGTGAGTGAAATAGTCTGTTTGAATGGTGTGGGCGTACGTACCCCAACAACAGAATGGTGTGGGTGTTTCCCAACAACAGGATTGGTCAGCTCAGAGAAAGCAGGGCGGTATCTCCTCCCCTCTCTCTGCAAGTCTATCGTTAGGGTTAAGGCAAGGGTCCGTTTAACATGTTGACTAGTTGGGATGTGGTCAGAAAAGTCCCTTAAGTCGCTGCCGTCCCACAGTCTGTTGACAGATGCTATGATACCAGGTCACCGAGATTACAGAAATGTTGGCAAGTAGATTTATTTGGTTTGCTTAGCGAGCAAGCTAGAGGGATCTGAAGACTGATAACAATGTCTGAGGACAATTCACCATCCTCATGATCAACCCTGTCTACCAGCCAACACACCATCACGCCAACCCTGTCTACCAGCCAACTCACCATCACCATGATCAACCCTGTCTACCCAACACACCATCACCATGATCAACCCTGTCTACCAGCCAACTCACAACTGTACCAGCCAACACACCATCACCATGATCAACCCTGTCTACCAGCCAACTCACCATGATCAACCCCGTCTACCATCCAACTCACCTTATTTTGAAATGAAATGATATTGTTTGGCAGAATGAACACAGTATAGTGAATATTTTCCCAAACTGCGTTACCCACTCCAGTCAGCAGATGACGATGTGAGTCTTTCAAGAGCTGTTTCCTCCAGTGGACAGGACGCTTTTTCAACACGGACTCATCAGCCACCTCAGTAGCTTGCTAGCAAACAAACAAACAAACCACAAAGTTTGCTGCTTCAGTGTTTTTAGATATTTTTCTCAGATGTTACTATGGTATACTGAAGTATAATTACAAGCATTCCATAAGTGTCAAAGGCTTTTATTGACAATTACATTAAGTTTATGCAATGAGTTAATATTTGCAGTGTTGACCCTTCTATTTCAAGACCTCTGCAATGGCATGATGTCAATTAACTTCTGGGCCACATCCTGACTGATGGCAGCCAATTGTTGCCTAATCAATGCTTGGAGTTTGTCAGAATTGGTGGGTTTTTGTTTGTCCACCCGCCTCTTGAGGATTGACCACAAGTTCTCAATGGGATTAAGGTCTGGGGAGTTTCCTGGCCCATGGACCCAACATTTCGATGTTTTGTTCCCCGAGCCACTTAGTTATCACTTTTGCCTTATGGCAAGGTGCTCCATCATGCTGGAAAAGGCATTGGTTGTCACCAAACTGTTCTTGGATGGTTGGGAGAAGTTGCTCTCTGAGGATGTGTTGGTACCATTCTTTATTCATGGCTGTGTTCTTAGGCAAAATTGTGAGTGAGCCCACTCCCTTGGCTGAGAAGCAACCCCACACATGAATGGTCTCAGGATGCTTTACTGTTGGCATGACACAGGACTGATGGTAGCGCTCACCTTGTCTTCTCCGGACAAGCTTTTTTCCGGATGCCCCAAACAATCGGAAAGGGATTCATCAGAGAAAATTACTTTACCCCAGTCCTCAGAAGTTAAATCCCTGTACCTTTTGCAGAATAGCAGTCCGTCCCTGATGTTTTTCCTGGAGAGTAGTGGCTTCCTCGCTGCCCTTCTTGACACCAGGCCATCCTCCAAAAGTCTTCGCCTCACTGTTCGTGCAGATGCACTCACACCTGCCTGCTGCCATTCCTGAGCAAGCTCTGCACCGGTGGTGCCCCAATCCCGCAGCTGAATCAACTTTAGGAGACGGTCCTGGCGCTTGCTGGATTTTCTTGGGCGCCCTGAAGCCTTCTTCACAACAATTGAACCTCTCTCCTTGAAGTTCGTGATGATCCGATAAATGGTTGATTTAGGTGCAATCTTACTAGCAGCAATATCCTTGCCTGTGAAGCCATTTTTGTGCAAAGCAATGATGACGGCACGTGTTTCCTTGCAGGTAACCATGGTTAACAGAGGAAGAACAATGATTTCAAGCACCACCTTCCTTTTTAAAGCTTCCAGTCTGTTATTCTAACTCAATCAGCATGACAGGGTGATCTCCAGCCTTGTCCTCGTCGACACTCTCACCTGTGTTAACGAGAGAATCACTGACATGATGTCAGCTGGTCCTTTTGTGGCAGGGCTGAAATGCAGTGTTAATGTTTTTGGGGGATTAAGTTCATTTTCATGTTAAAATGCAATGAATTGCAATTCATCTGATCACTCTTCATAACAGTCTGGAGTATATGCAAATTGCCATCATAACTGAGGCAGCAGACTTTGTGAAAATTAATATTTGTGTCATTCTCAACTTTTGACCACGACTGTATATTAACAGCAGGGTTTTAAACACAGTCTGTGTGCTTACTAGTTATTACATGTCATATACATTTGAAGTCGGAAGTTTACATACACTTAGGTTGGAGTCATTAAAACTCGTTTTTCAACCACTCCACAAATTTCTTGTTAACAAACTATAGTTTTGGCAAGTCGGTTAGGACATCTACTTTGTGCATGACAACAATTCTTTACCAACAGATTATTTCACTTATAATCCACTATATCACAATTCCAGTGGGTCAGAAGTTTACATACACTTAGTTGACTGGGCCTTTAAACAGCTTGGAAAATTCCAGAAAATGATGTCATGGCTTTAGAAGCTTCTGATAGGCTAATTGACATCATTTGAGTCAATTAGAGGTGTACCTGTGGATGTATTTCCAGGCCTACCGTCAAACTCAGTGCCTCTTTGCTTGACATATTTGGAAAATGAAAAGAAATCAGCCAAGACTTCAGAAAAAAAATTGTAGACCTCCACAAGTCTGGTTCATCCTTAGGAGCATTTTCCAAAACACCTGAAGGTACCACGTTCATCTGTACAAACAATAGTACTCAAGTATAAACATTATGGGACCACGCAGCCGTCATACCGCTCAGGAAGGAGACGTTCTCCTAGAGATGAACGTACTTTGGTGCGAAAAGTGCAAATAAATTCCAGAAAAACAGCAAAGGACCTTGTGAAGATGCTGGAGGAAACAGGTACAAAAGTATCTATATCCACAGTAAAATGAGTCCTATATCAACATAACCTGAAAGGCCGCTCAGCAAGGAAGAAGCCACTGCTCCAAAACCGCCATAAAAAAAGCCAGACTACGGTTTGCAACTGCACATGGGGACAAAGATCGTACTTTTTGAAGAAATATCCTCTGCTCTGTTAAAACAAAAATATAACTGTTTGGCCATAATGACCATTGTTATATGTTTGGAAGCCGAAGAACACCATCCCAACCATGAAGCACGGGGGTGGCAGCATCATGCTGTGGGTGTTATTTGCTGCAGGAGGGACTGGTGCACTTCACAAAATAGATGGCTAATGTGTATGTAAACTTCCGACTTCAACTGTATATGTTGTTAGTCAGCTAGCTTGTTAAGATAGCATTAGTGTAGTGCTAGGCTAGTTTTAAACACAATAAACAAACCAAAACATTGGCGATATTTTGACCATTTTGTGTATATTAACAGCAGGGTTATAAACACACAGTCTGTGTTCTTACTACTCATATATATATGTTGTTATACAGCTAACTTGTTAAGATAGCATTAGTGCAGTGCTAGGCTAATTAACTAGCTAGCCAACTAACGTCCACAACCATGAGCTCAATAAGCTACTCGCCTCGTACAAAAGAAGAGGTCTGATGGTTGGAGAAAGAAGGTCTGGGGCTGAACATTGTCGTGGAAGAGGAGGATATCACAGTGAAAGGGGAGGATGAGGAGATGACTGTCATAGTGAAAGGAGAGGAGGGAGAGATGACTTACAGTGAAAGGAGAGGAGGGGGAGATGACTGTCACAGTGAAAGAGGAGAAGGAGGGTGAAGAGGGTGGATATCTGATTAACAGCAGTGACTTTTAACTATCCCAAAGCCTAGGACCAAGAGGCATGGAGAGGCAGCCTTTAGTTACTATGCCTCCCAGCCTCTGGAATAGCCAGAGAACCTGAGGGGGAACGAAACTGTGGCATTTTAAAAAAGAGATCTTAAAACACAGCTTTTTAGTGGTGCTTTTCCTCAGGGTGCTTTTTAGTCGTGCATTTTTTTTTGTAATTCTTTAGTTTTTTATCCTCTTATATTTGTGTAGTAAATATAAGTTTTATTTTAATTGTTTTTATTAGTTTTTTTCCTGTGAAGCACATTGTGTTCCATTCCATGTCTGAAATGTGCTGTATAAATAAAGCTTGATTTGATTCTCTATGGTGTTATTAGGTCCCTAATATTTTAGTTAGGCCTATAAGGTAAGATAGACGGATATGATTGAACTCTCTATGGTGTTATTGAATTTAAACAAGGCACTCAACCCCGTGAGTTATTGTGAACAACTAATAGCTGTTCTCTAACATGACGTGAAGAGGAGTGAATAACACAACTAAGAGCTGTTCGTATTGGAGATTTTTAGTTAACTACTTAGACAACGTAACAAACCAATTACATGATTTATAAAATGTTGTAAAGTATTATACCCCTTCCACTTTTTCACATTTTGTTGTTACAACCCTGAATTTAAAATGGATTAAATTGAGATTAATTTAGTCACTGGCATACACACAATACCCCAAAATGTCAAAGTGGAATCATGTTTTTCTAAACAAATTAATTAAAAATGAAAAGCTGAAATGTCTTGAGTTAATAAGAATTCAACCTATTTGTTATGACAAGCCTAAGAAAGTTCAGGAGTAAAAATCTTCTCAACAAGTCACATAATAAATTGCATGGACTCACTCTGTGTGCAATAATAGTGTTTAACATGATTTTTGAATGACTACCTCATCTCCGTACCCCAGACATACTGTACAATTATCTGTAATGTCTCTCAGTCGAGCAGTGAATTTCAAACACAGATTCAACCACAAAGACCAGGGAAGTTTTCCAATGCCTCGCAAAGAAGGGCACCTATGGGGTAGACAACATTGAATATCCCTTCATTCATTACATTTTGGATGGTGTATCAATATACCCAGCCTCTACAAAGATAGCGACATCCTTCCTAACTCAGTTGCCGGAGAGGAAGGAAACCGCTCAGGGATTTCACCATGAGGCTAATGCTGACTTTTAAACAGTTACAGAGTTTAATGGCTGTGATAGGAGAAAACTGAGAATGGATCAACAACATTGTAGTTAATCCACAATACTAACCTAAATGACAGAGTGAAAAGAAGGAAGCCTGTACAGAATAAAGTTATTCCAAAACATGCATCCTGTTTGCAACAAGGAACTAAAGTAATAATGCATAAAAATGTGACAAAGCAATTAACATTTTGTCCTGAATACAAAGTGTTATGTTAGGGGCAAATCAAATTCAACACATTTCTGAGTACCACTCTTCGAAATGTCCAAGCTTAGCTGTGGCTGCATCATGTTATGGGTATGTTTGTAATCGTTAAGGACTGGGGAGTTTTTCAGGATAAAAATAAATGGAATGGAGCTAAGCACAGGCAAAATCCTAGAGGGAAAACCTGGTTCAGTCTGCTTCCACCAGACACTGGGAGATGCATTCACCTTTCAGCAGGACAATAGCCTAAAACACAAGGCCAAATTACGCTAATTCTTTTTAGATAAGCTTCATAGACTACACAGTAATTTGACAACTTCCGGAGGACGTCCTCCAACCTATCAGAGCTCTTGCAGCATGAACTGACGTTGTCCACCCAATCAAAGGATCAGAGAATTAATCTAGTACTGAAAGCACAAGCTACAGCTAGCTAGCTAGCACTGCAGTGCATAAAATGTGGTGTGTAGTTGACTCAAAGAGAGAGAAAGACAATAGTTTAGCAGTTCTCAACAAACTAATTTATTCACAAAATGAAGGATAAGGAAGAGAGAGAGAATTCATCATTTCTTTTCCTTTTGGGGGCTCCCTTATTTGGCAAATGCAGCTGGCTAGTTTAGTTACTCAAACACCCGGCTCAAACAGAGGGATGCAATGTTAGCTAGCTGGCAAGTTTAGTTACTCAAACACCCTGCTCCAACACAGGGATGCTATTTTAGCTAGCTGGCTAGTTTAGTTACTCAAACACCCGGCTCAAACATATAAACATATCTGAATTTGTCCATTTTGTTTGCAACTGTTGGACAAATGATTACACCCTAGATAAGCTAAATGCAGGCAAGAGTGTGCAAGGCGGTATTGAATGTGTCACTGTCCGTATGTCACCTACGTTGTAAACTTTCATTCATAGACTAGGTTGTAGCAACCTCATGATGGGTATAGTGAAAAAATCATGTAGTAGCCTAAAGCTATCGATATTACATTGAACTGGGTGAATGGAATATGAATGACAGTCATCCAACATGCTGTAATAGAAATAAGGCCATGCTCATTAAAAAATAAATAATGGTCCTCCCTCATCTTAAACGGCACTCATGGCCACTGTTGTCTAGCAATGATCAACAACCAATTTGACAGAGCTTGAAGAAGTTGTAAAATAATAATGGGGAAATGTTGCCCAATCCAGGTTTAGAAAGCTGTTAAAGACTTCCCCAGAAAGACTCAGCTGTAACTGCTGCTAAAAGGTGCTTCTAAAAAATATTGAGTCGGGTGTGAATACTTACACTACCGGTCAAAGGTTTTAGAACACCTACTCATTCAAGGGTTTTTCTTTATTTGGACTATTTTCTACATTGTAGACTAATAGTGAAGACATCCAAACTATGAAAAAACACATATGGAATCATGTAGTAACCAAAAAAGTGTTAAACAATTCAAAACATGTTTTATATTTGAGATTTTTCAAATAGCCACCCTTTGCCTTGATGACAGCTTTGCACACTCTTGCCATTCTCACTACCAGCTTCACCTGGAATGCTTTTTCAACAGTCTTGAAGGAGTTCCCACATATGCTGAGCACTTGTTGGCTGCTTTTCCTTCACTGCGGTCCGACTCATCCGAAACCATCTCAATTTGTTTTAGGTCGGGGGATTGTGGAGGCCAGGTCATCTGATGCAGCACTACATCACTCTCCTTCTTGGTAACATAGCCCTTACACAGCCTGGAGGTGTGTTGGGTCATTGTCCTGTTGAAAAACAAATGATAGTCCCACTAAGCCCAATCCAGATGGAATGGCGTATCGCTGAAGAATGCTGTGGTAGCCATGCTGGTTAAGTGTGCCTTGAATTGTAAATAAATCACAGACGGTGTCACCAGCAAAGCACCCCCACACCATAACACCTCCTCCTCCATGCTTTACAGTGGGAAATACACATGCGATCATCCGTTCACCCACACCGCGTCTCACAAAGACACGGCGGCTGGAACCAAAAATCTCCAATTTGGACTCCAGACCAAAGGACAAATTTCCACCGGTCTAATGTCCATTGCTTGTGTTTCTTGGCCCAAGCAAGTCTCTTCTTCTTATTGGTGTCCTTTAGTAGTGGTTTCTTTGCAGCAGTTCGACCATGAAGGACTGATTCACACAGTCCCCTCTGAACAGTTGATGTTGAGGTGTGTCTGTGACTTGACCTCTGAAGCATTTATTTGGCTGCAATTTCTGAGGCTGGTAACTCTAATGAACTTATCCTCTGCAGCAGAGGTAATTGGGTCTTCCATTCCTGTGGCGGTCCTCATGAGAGCCAGTTTCATCCATAGCGCTTGATGGTTTTTGCAACTGCTCTTGAAGAAACTTAAAAAATTCTTGAAAATTTCTGGAGTGACTTACCTTAATGTCTTAAAGTAATGATGGACTGTAGTTTCTCTTTGCTTATTTGAGCTGTTCTTGCCATAATATGGACTTGGTCTTTTACCAAATAGGGCTATATTCTGTATACTCCCCTTACCTTGTCACAACAAAACTGATTGGATCAAATGCATTAAGAAAGAAAAATAAATTCCACAAATTAACTTTTAAGAAGGCACACCTGTTTATTGAAATGCATTACAGGTGACTACCTCATGAAGCTGGTTGAGAGAATGTCAAGAGTGTGCAAAGCTTTCATCAAGGCAAAGGGTGGCTATTTGAAGAATCTCAAATAATTTTAGACCCCAGGAAAAGTAGCTGCTGCTTTGGGAGGAACTAACGGGGGATCCCTAATAAATCCAAATACTTTTCTGGTTACTACATGATTCCATATGTGTTATTTCATAGTTTTCATGTCTTCACTATTATTCTACAATGTAGAACATAGTCAAAAATAAAGAAAAACCCTTGAATGAGTAGGTGTTCTAAAACATTTGACCGGTAGTGTATGTATAGTAAATGAGATATTTCTGTATTTAATTTCAATAGATTTTCAAACATTTATAACAACAGTGTTTTCACTATGCCATAGCTGGGAGAGGGGAACACAACAAAATGTGGAATAAGTCAAGGGGTATGGATCCATTCTGAAGGCACAGTAGCTATAGATAGTACACTGAATAATGAAACAATCCCTAGTAAGCTAATGTTTCGAGGGCGTGCTGACAGTATTATTTGGCATTAATAGACTGGTTTTACGCACAACAGCGTTCTATCCAAGCTGGGAGAGAGCACGAGGAGGGTTCATGTCATGCAGGTTCAGGTAGCAGCTACAGGACAGTTGTATATTATTTTAAACATCAATTGGTAGCTGATTAGTATGCATGGATAATTTATTTTAAAATCTGCAATGTTTGAATGTCCAGCTTTAATTACTGAACAAGTAATGACATTATTGCCACCAGCCAGCAGTCTAAAAAAATTGCAGCATTATGACACCGTGTATAGATTTCGTGAAACGTTAGACCCCGTGTAGCTCAGTTGGTAGAGCATGTCGTTTGCAACGCCAGGGATGTGGGTTCGATTCCCACGGGGGGCAGTATGAAAAAATAAAATAATGTATGCACTAACTCTGGATAAGAGCGTCTGCTAAATGACTAAAATGAGAAAATGACAACCAAATAGAGGCCTACCAATAAACCTTTATCCATTAGCTAAAGCAAAGCTTTACATGCTCTTGCAACACAGGAACCCTATCATCGATTAATTAGGCATGAAGCCGCATAGACATGTCTCTATTTCAACACGATGTACAGCGATCGGTTTGTGAGTGGATATCTGGCTGAAACATTCTATTTTATTTTATATATAGAGGCCCAAAGTCCAACCTTGCGGGGTCCAGAGAAACTGCGTTAACTTTAGAAAATGAGTTACTAAAAGCAGAAGGCTTCCTACGACTGGAGTATTATTTGTATGTTGGCCGAATCCCAACGTTTAAGTTGAACGGAAGTGAAGGCGGAGCCTGGCTCTTTTCTCTTGTGACTTTACGCTCCGTGCAGAGTAGAACACCAGACAACATGATTGAACAAAGGAGGAATGTTAAAATGATATCGGACTGTAACTTTTGAAAATGAGCTAAGCAGACTACTGCTGTATTATTATTTGTATGTTGGCGGAAGTCCAATTTTTCATTCGAACGGAAGTGAAGGTGGAGTCACATGTTCTCTATTCTCCATTTTGTCTTGTGACTTTAGGCAGAGAGTCACATGTTGAAATATAACGTCTCGGTCCTCTACCTCCCTGATCTAAAAGGTCCGTAGACTACATATAAACATTGTTATCTTCGCCTGAACTCTGCAATCGACCATAAACACACGTTTCTACAATGAATCAGGTGAGTTTAGATTCATTTACACATTTTTATAACGGTTCTTTGTAGCCTACTTCATGCTTTTACACTGCACGCATTTAATGGTCCTTGACTTTTGGAAAATCGTTTGTGTAGTTTAGCTGGTTACTCGTAGCCAGGCCCGGTGGCAGGATGAACTCGGCAAGGGGGCATCAGAAATGACTAAGGGGGCACAACTATTTTAGCTTGCTGATAACACAGGATGGATAATAATCGATAGTACAATTACACACATTCGCTGTCTTGCAGCAAGTATACAGGCTACTGCACCGCTTTACAAACATGGACAATTCATAAATAGCAAGTTATGACAACGATACACAGCTACATGCACAATACCCAACAATCCAATGCAAAACAGTGGCTAATTACCGCAATACAATGCATTTCCAATCGCGGAAAGCAAACAATAATGTACAATGCACTACCAACGACTTATCGGTACAATGCAGCTTGGACGCAGCTACCAAGCTGTCTTCCCACAAGAGTGCCGTCCTACGCTGGTATGATAACAGATAAATTAGTATTCCATAGCTACGAGTTGTTTATGGCAACACTATAGCTACATCGTTACTCATCCTTGGCATATGTAAAATGTGTGCGCACATGACTGTAAGTCGCTTTGGATAAAAGCGTCTCTAAATGGATATTATTATTATATTTATATTGGTCAAGGTCTGCTCACCTCATCAATGTAATGCAAAGCACCTCTTCTACATTATAAAACAATCCAATTATATTATAAACCAAACATTTCCATTCCAATCAAAGAAATTAAGCAGTAGACTTAGCAGCAACGCCAATAAAGAAAATCACCTCTAGGCCTATTTCTGACGTTTGCCACGCATTTCCAAAAGCTAGCAAATAACAAAATAATACAAGCCCAGCCAGGCTGCCTGTTCTTACCCAGATTCAAGAGTTGTAGCCGCCTTGATGCTGTGTTGAACCTCCTCAGCAGTCTCTTGTTCCCCACGGAATGTGCTTGTAAGATCCCTCTCATAGCCATATAGATCCACCACATATTCTTTCAAATTACTACTCACTACTCTTTGCCATTTGCTTGGAGCGGGGGGTGTCCAAGTGTGCTTGCATTTCTCCCATAACTCATCTACTATCAGCTACATACCTAATTGTTAACATTAACTAAATTCCATCCAGCTGCGCGTGAATGTTTTTTTTCCCTTCGTAATACGTAACTTTGAAAGTAAACCTAAACCGTCACATTTTTCAACCAGTAAAATGTGTATAATGTACAATGTAAAACATTTTCAAAATAAATAAATAACCCTTCAATGAGTAGGTGTATCCAAACTTTTGACTGGTACTGTATTCACTGCTTTATCCAAACGTACATCTTGCTCACGCAGCAATCTCTCATTGGGTCCATTATCAAGTATGCCTCAGACTATCCTTTCACTAGTGAGTCTTTCAGATTTTTCAAATTCACACGTTTTGCTCATTGTGTTCAGCTCAACCAAGTACTGGTCAAAACTGACTTCCTGTTTCTGATCATGAGAGAAAAACGGTATTTCTCAAATGTGATGTTCTGGCTTGCTTCAAAGTACTCCTCAAATTTAGCCATGTGCACAGTCAATGTCACGTTTGCCTCGTCAAGCTGAAAAGCTATTGCCTTCGGAAAGTATTCAGACCCCTTGACTTTTTCCAGATTTTGTAAGGTTACAGCCTTATTCTAAAATTGATTAAATAATTTTTTTCCCTCATCAATCTACACATAATACCCCATAATGACAGAGCGAAAACGTAAGTATTCAGACCCTTTGCTATGAGACTCAAAATTGAGCTCACGTGCATCCTGTTTCCATTGATCATCCTTGAGGTGTTTCTACAACTTGATTGGACATGATTTGGAAAGGCACACACACCTGTCTATATAAGGTCCCACAGTTGACAGTGCATGTCAGAGCAAGAACCAAGCCATGAGGTCGAAGGAATTGTCCGTAGAGCTCCGAGACAGGATTGTGTCGAGGCACAGATCTGGGGAAGGTTCCAAAAAAATTCTGCAGCATTGAAGGTTTCCATGAACACAATGGCCTCCATCATTCTTAAATAGAAAACGTTTGGAACCACCATGACTCTTCCTAGAGCTGGCTGCTCCGCCAAACTGAGCAATCAGGGAGAAAGGCCTTGGTCAGGAGGTGACCAAGAACCCGATGGTCACTCTGATAGAGTTCCTCTGTGGAGGTGGGAAAACCTTCCAGAAGGACAACCATCTCTGTAGCACTCCACCAATCAGGCCTTTATGGTAGAGTGGCCAGACAGAAGCCACTCCTCAGCAAAGGGCACAACAGTCCGCTTGGACTTTGCCAAAAGGCACATAAAGGACTCTCAGACCGTAAGAAACAAGATTCTCTGGTCTGATGAAACCAAGTTTGAACTCTTTGGCCTGAATGTCCAAGCATTACATCTGGAAGAAACCTGGCACCATCCCTACGGTGAAGCATAGTGGTGGCAGCATCATGTTGTGGGGATCTTTTGAGTGGCAGGGAATGGGAGACTTGTCTGGATTGAGGGAAAGATGAACACCGCAAAGTATAGAGAGATCCTTGATGAAACCTGCTCCAGAGTGCTCATGATCTCCGACTGGGGTGAAGGTTCACCTTCCAACAGGACAATGACCCTAAGCACACAGCCAAGACAACGCAGGAGTGGCTTCGGGACAAGTCTCTGAATGTTCTTGAGTGGCCCAGCCAGAGCCCGGACTTGAACCAGATCGAATATCTCTGGAGATACCTGACAATAGCTGTGCAGCAACACACCCCATCCAACCGGACAGAGCTTGAGAAACTCCCCAATTACAGGTGTGCCAAGCTTGTAGCGTCATACCCAAGAATACTCTAGGCTGTAATCACTCTCAAAGGTATTTCAACAATGTGACACTCTGGCTCCGGGACTTTTGTATTTGAGCCAGGGTGTATTTGTTTTTGTGGGGTTTTGTTGTGGGGTTTTGTTGTATAGGGTGTATTCGTTTGGTTGTGTTTTGGGTGAGTTATTTGTGGTGTCGTGTGACTCCCAATCGGAGGTAACGAGTGTCAGCTGTCGGCTCGTTATCTCTGATTGGGAGCCATATTTAAACTGGTTGTGTTCTCATGAGGGTTGTGGGTTTTGTTCCGTTTCGGTCAGTGTACCGTGGACTTCATTGAGTCGTCTTTTGTTTTGTAGTTCGATAACGTTTAATTAATAAAGTCATGTTTCTTGGACACGCTGCGCCTTGGTCATACTTAGACGACATAGACGACCGTGACAGAAAAACCCACCGTAAAAGGACCAAGCAGCGTGTCAAGCGGCAACAGGACCTACCTACACAGGATTTATGGACGCCTATCAAGGATTCATGGACATGGGAGGAGATACTGGATGGAAAGGGTCCTTGGGCACAACCAGGAGAATATCGCCGCCCTCGTGAAGAGCTGGAGGCAGCTAAAGCCGAGAGGAGGCGGTAATGAGGAGGCAGCACGGAGTCAAGGCTGGAAGCCCGTGGGTACTACCCAAAAATTTCTTGGGGGGCTAAAGGGAGTGTGGCGAAGTCAGGTAGAGACCTGCGCCTACTCCCTGGACTTACCGTGGAGAGCGAGAGTACGGGCAGACACCGTGTTACGCAGTAGAGCGCATGGTGTCTCCTGTACGCAGGCATAGCCCGGTTCGGTATATTCCAGCTCCACGTATCGGCCGGGCTAGATTGAGCGTTGAGCCGGATGTCATGAAGCCGGCCCAACGCATCTGGCCACCAGTGCGTCTCCTCGGGCCGGCTTACATGGCACCAGCCTTGCGCATGGTGTCCCCGGTTCGCCCACATAGGCCGGTGCGGGTTATTCCACCTCCCCGTACTGGTCGGGCGACGGGGAGCATCAACCCGGGTAAGGTTGGGCAGGCTCAGTGCTCAAGGGGGCCAGTAAGCCTGCACGGTCCGGTATTTCCGGCGCCACCTCCCGCTCCAGCCCAGTACCACCAGTGCCTACACCACGCACTAGGCTTCCTGTACGTCTGCAGAGCCCTGTGTCTCCTCCACGCACTAGCTGTATGGTGCGTGTCTCCAGCCTTTCCCCACCAGTGCCTACACCACGCACCAAGCCTCCTGTGTGCCCCCGAGTCCTGTGCGTCCTGTTGCTGCTCTCCGCACTAGGGCCTTATGTGCGTCCCCAGGGTCCAGCATGCCCTGTTCCTGCTCTCCGCACTAGGCCTTATGTGCGTCCCCAGGGTCCAGCATGCCCTGTTGCTTCTCCCGCACTAGCCCTGAGATGCGTGTCCTCAGCCAGGTACCTCCAGTTCCGGCACCACGCACCAGGCCTACGGTGCGCCTCAGACGGCCAGAGTCTGCCGTCTGCCCAACGGGGCCTGAACTGCCCGTCTGCCCAAAGGCGCTTGAACTGGCCATCTGTACTGAGCCTGCAAAGCCGCCCGTCTGCCATGAGCCTTCAGAGCCGTCCGCCAGACCGGAGCCGCTAGAGCATTCCGCCAGACAGGATCAGCCAGAGCCTTCCGCCAGACAGGATCAGCCAGAGCCTTCCGCCAGCCATGAGCAGCCAGATCCGTCAGCCAGCCATGAGCAGCCAGATCCGTCAGCCAGCCACGAGCAGCCAGATCCGTCAGCCAGCCATGAGCAGCCAGATCCGTCAGCCAGCCGCGAGCAGCCAGATCCGTCAGCCAGCCACGAGCAGCCAGATCCGTCAGCAAGCCATGAGCTGTCCAGCCAGGATCCGCCAGAGCCGTCCAGCGGGGTCCGCTGAGAGCCAGCCAGCCAGGATCCGCCATTGAGTCCGGGGCTGTCCCTTAGCCCGGTGCTGCCCTTATCCTGGTGCTGCCTCTTAGTCCGGTGCTGCCCTTAGCCAGGTGCTGTCCCTTGGCCCGGTGCTGCCCCTAAATCCAGGTGGGGTAAGTTGGAGGGTGGTCATGTGGAGGAGGCTAGGGAAGCGGGTGGTGACTAAGGTGGGGTGGGGACCACGACCAGGGCCAGAACCGCCACCGTGGACAGACGCCCACCCAGACCCTCCCCTAGACTGTATGCTGGTGCGCCCGGAGTGCGCACCTTTAGGGGGGTACTGTGACACTCTGGCTCGGGACTTTTGTATTTGAGCCAGGGTGTATTTGTTTGTGGGGTTTTGTTGTGGGGTTTTGTTGTGATAGGGTGTATTCGTTTGGTTGTGTTTTGGGTGAGTTATTTGTGGTGTCGTGTGACTCCCAATCGGAGGTAACGAGTGTCAGCTGTCGGCTCGTTATCTCTGATTGGGAGCCATATTTAAACTGGTTTGTGTTCTCATGAGGGTTGTGGGTTTTTGTTCCGTTTCGGTCAGTGTACCGTGGACTTCATTGAGTCGTCTTTTGTTTTGTAGTTCGATAACGTTTAATTAATAAAGTCATGTTTCTTGGACACGCTGCGCCTTGGTCATACTTAGACGACATAGACGACCGTGACAAACAAAGTACTGAGTAAAGAGTCTGAATACTTATGTAAATGTGATTATTTCAAATATTATTATTTTTAGATACATTTGCAAACAGTTCTAAAAACCTGTTTTCACTTTGTCATTATGGGATATTTGTGTGTAGATTGATTATATATTTTACATCCATTTTAGAATAAGACTGTAACATAACAATGTGGAAAAAGTCAAGGGGTCTGCATACTGTGAGTGCACTGCATGTCCAATGCATTCTCTCCAATAACATACAGAACAATGGAAGCTTTCAATTAGTCATCATCTCCCCCTGCTCTACTGGCTGCTGGTAGACATGGAATCTCTGCTTGAAACGTTTCCAATTGTCGGTTAGATTGCCTTTTAACTGCATAGGAGTAGGAGGACTAAGCCTATCCATGACAGGAAACACTCGGGGAACAGGTACAGATTCAATTTCTCTTACTTCGGTAGGTTGCTCGGCAACAGATTCCAATGCATCTCGTTCTCTCTGCTGTCACTTTTTTGCTAGCTAGCGTCTTCGACTACTCACGTCTATTGACTTGTAGAATGTTTGCGTACATTTTCAGAGTTAGTGCTTTCTTTTCTCTGTCTCGTCATAGCGACTACCAATCTGACACCATGTTATGTTTGTTGAACTTCTTTTAATAATCAGATACTACAGCTACCAATATCCTTGTGTAGCCACGGAAGGCATTCTTCAACTCCCCCAGCCTCGCATTGCCTGCTGGGGAACGCAGTCTTAATGTTATTAACACGCAACAACACACTCTGGTTTCATTATGGATTCGTTATATATTCATGACTGACAAAAATGGTTTTATAGCAAATAGCTCAAGTTGTTGATACCAGACATTTGCTTAATATCTATCGGTTCTTTTGGTACTTGTTGCGTAGGCCTACTGTAGCATATTAATAGTCTCTGACATCCCTGACCTAGGGAAACAGCACTGGTCTGGGTAAAGAATATTATAATTAGTCTCTGACATCCCTGACCTAGGGAAACAGCACGTGGTCTGCGTAAAGTGGGGGGTTAAGGCCAATCCAGAGATCACTCAGTTTTTTGTTTTTTTTGGTGTGGGCATGTGCTTGGATGGACTCTGATCTTTTGGAGCAATATGCACCTGTTGGTAACATGATACCATCACCGTTCCATGTGTGCCTAGACCCCCGAATAGCAATATTCACAATGGGGATAGCAGTGACTCTCCATTTGGGATAAAAGCAAAAAATAATCCTGTTGAAAGCATCACCACTGTTAGCTCATTTCAAAGAAATTGCATATTTGAATAATAGCTACATGTAATAAAAGTTTAGGTTTGTATTACATTTACATCATTTTGTGACAGTTGGCTGTAGGCTACTCCACTAGCAGCTTGCCAGTTGGCTGTAGGCTACTCTACTAGCAGCTTGCCAGTTGGCTGTAGGCTACTCCACTAGCAGCTTGCCAGTTGGCTGTAGGCTACTCTACTAGCAGCTTACCAGTTGGCTGTAGGCTACTCCACTAGCAGCTTGCCAGTTGGCTGTAGGCTCCACTAGCAGCTTACCAGTTGGCTGTAGGCTACTCCACTAGCAGCTTACCAGTTGGCTGTAGGCTACTCCACTAGCAGCTTGCCAGTTGGCTGTAGGCTACTCCACTAGCAGCTTACCAGTTGGCTGTAGGCTACTCTACTAGCAGCTTACCGGTTGGCTGTAGGCTACTCTACTAGCAGCTTACTGGTTGGCCGTAGGCTACTCTACTAGCAGCTTACCGGTTGGCTGTAGGCTACTCCACTAGCAGCTTGCCAGTTGGCTGTAGGCTACTCCACTAGCAGCTTGCCAGTTGGCTGTTAGCTACTCCACTAGCAGCTTGCCAGTTGGCTGTAGGCTACTCCACTAGCGGCTTGCCAGTTGGCTGTAGGCTACACCACTAGCAGCTTACCTGTTGGCTGTAGGCTACCCCACTAGCAGCTTACCTGTTGGCTGTAGGCTACCCCACTAGCAGCTTGCCAGTTGGCTGTAGGCTACTCCACTAGCAGCTTGCTAAAAACTGTAAGCAAGCTAGCCTTTTAGCTTCCCACAGATTTATATGTGGCTTAGTGTTGTATGTTACGGTCTTGCTGAAAGGTAAATTCCTCTCCCGGTGTCTGGTATGAAGCAGTCTTTCCTCTAGGAAATCCCGTTTCTTTTCATCCTGTAAAACTCCCCAGTCTTTGACGATGTCAAGCATTTCCTTACCATGATGCAGCCATCACCATGCTTGAAAATAAGGAGGCAGTTACTCAGTGATGTTATGTTGGATTTGACCCAAACTTAAAGCTTTGCATTTAGGCCCAAAAAGTGTGTTCATTTGCGTGTACATGTTTTAACAGTATTACTTTAGTGCCTTGTTGCAAACAAGATGGATGTTTTGGAATATTGATATTCTCCTTTCTCATTTAGGTCATTATTGTGTATAGTCACATGTACAGGGTTGCAGGTGGTCATTATTGTGGATTACTGTGAATAGTCACATGTACAGGGTTGCAGGTGGTCATTATCATTGGGGATTATTGTGAATAGTCACATGTACAGGTTGCAGGTGTCATTATTACTGGGGATTATTGTGAATAGTCACATGTACAGGGTTGCAGGTGGTCATTATTGGGGATTATTGTGAATAGTTACATGTACAGGGTTGCAGGTGGTCATTATTGTGAATAGTTACATGTACAGGGTTGCAGGTGGTCATTATTGATCATACAAAGATGTTCACAATAATCCCCAATATAAAATCTTTGATGTGTCTGGGTGGCTTAATACACCATACACAACATCATTATTAACAGAGGATGGGTTAGTCATTCAAAAAAATCATGTTAACCGCTATTAGTTCACAGACCATATCACTTATTTTGTGATTTCTTACCACAACTTTACTTATGAACTAATTTAGGCTTACCTAAACAAAGGGGGTGAATACTTACGCAAAGACTATATTTTAGTTATTTATTTGTTTGTACAAATTTGTAGAATTTTGTTTTCACTTTCACGTTGAGTATTTTGTGTAGATCAATTACAAAAAATTCTAATCAAATCTATTTCAATCCCACTTTTTAAAGCAACAAAATGTGAAAAAAGTTATAGTGGGTGTAGACTTTCCATAGGAACTGTATAGCCTAATAATATTTAGGTAGTTAATGTCCTTGGGAAGATAACTGCCCGTGCTTCTCCATCCATTCATATATAGACTACTCTATTTAATTGAGACCAAACGCTCCCCTAATCTGGCACGCCCAACTAGGAGAGGCTGCCGAACTTGGAGAGGAGAGGCTGCCGAACTAGGAGAGGAGAGGCTGCCGAACTAGGAGAGGAGAGGTGTAGCTGCCGAACTTGAAGCAGCAAGAAAGATGAGCGGTCATACGTTTTGCATGTAGGATATAGCCTATCTTTCAGGAGCGGGAATATTTTCAGTCAGAGACAAATAAATAGATAATTAATATATATTGAAAAGTAGAAGACACAACTCTCGTTCCCCATGTTGCTCCTTTTGCTTTATATTGATAATCACATTTTGGGATTTCACCTCGACTCACGTTGGTTGAGCGTCCCCAACTTCTTTCTATTAACACAAACTGTAGTAAACTATAGCCTAATTATATTTAAGTTAATTTCCTTGGAAAGATAACTGTCACGTGATTTATTCGCCCGTTCATAGGTAGCCTGGTAGGCTAGTGTGTGAATAATTTGACAGAGGTGCTTTTAGTACAATAGCTAGGCTAACGCATACACAGCAGAAAGACACCGTTTCCAAATAATCTGTGGGACAAGTATATTTATCACAACGTTTTCTGTCTGACCGCCCGCAACATGAAAAATACGGACCGCGCTGCAATGATCTCTGTCAGAGCCCGCAGCCCTCTACCTCCAAACGTCTTTGTTGTACCATTTCAAAGTGGAAATAAATATATACAGTACCAGTCAAAACTTTGGACACACCTACTCATTCAAGGGTTTTTCTTTATTTTTACTATTTTCACATTGTAGAATAATAGTGAAGACATCCAAACTATGAAAAAACACATGGAATCATGTAGTAACCAACAAAGTGTTAAACAATTCAAAACATGTTTTATATTTGAGATTCTTCAAATAGCCACCCTTTGCCTTGATGACAGATTTGCACACGCTTGCCATTCTCTCTACCAGCTTCACCTGGAATGCTTTTCCAACAGTCTTGAATGAGTTCCCACATATGCTGAGCACTTGTTGGCTAATTTTCCTTCACTCTGCAGTCCGACTCATCCAAAACCATCTTAATTTGGTTTAGGTCGGGGGGATTGTGAAGGCCAGGTCATCTGATGCAGCACTACATCACTCTCCTTCTTGGTAACATAGCCCTTACACAGCCTGGAGGTGTGTTGGGTCATTGTCCTGTTGAAAAACAAATGATAGTCCCACTAAGCCCAATCCAGATGGGATGGCGTATCGCTGCAGAATTCTGTGGTAACCATGCTGGTTAAGTGTGCCTTGAATTCTAAATAAATCACAGCGTGTCACCAGCAAAGCACCCCCACACCATAACACCTCCTCCTCCATGCTTTACAGTGGGAAATACACATGCGATCATCCGTTCACCCACACCGCGTCTCACAAAGACACAGCGGTTGGAACCGAAAATCTCCAATTTGGACTCCAGACCAAAGGACACATTTCCACCGGCTAATGTCCATTGCTTGTGTTTCTTGGCCCAAGCAAGTCTCTTCTTCTTTTTGGTGTCCTTTAGTAGTAGTTTATTTGCAGCAGTTCGACCATGAAGGACTGATTCACACAGTCCCCTCTGAACAGTTGATGTTGAGGTGTGTCTGTGACTTGAACTCTGAAGCATTTATTTGGGCTGCAATTTCTGAGGCTGGTAACTCTAATGAACTTATCCTCTGCAGCAGAGGTAACTCTGGGTCTTCCATTCCTGTGGCGGTCCTCATGAGAGCCAGTTTCATCAGAGCTTGATGGTTTTTGCGACTGTACTTTAAGAAACTTTCAAAGTTCAGAGCTCCTCAAAGAGTGACTGATCTTCATGTCTTAAAGTAATGATGCTTATGTGAGCTGTTCTTGCCATAATATGGACTTGTTCTTTTAGTGGGTAAGAGCGTTGTGCCAGTAACCGAAAGGTCGCTGGTTCTAATCCCCGAGCCGACTAGGTGAAAAATCTGTCGATGTGCCCTTGAGCAAGGCACTTAACCCTAATTGCTCCTGTAAGTCGCTCTGGATAAGAGCGTCTGCTAAATGACCTAAATAAATAAAATAAATAAATCAAATATGGCTATCTTCTGTATACCCCCCTTCCCTTGTCACAACAAAACTGATTGAATCAAACGCATTAAGAAGGAATGAAATTCCACAAATTAACTTTGAAGAAGGCACACCTTTTTATTGAAATGCATTCCAGGTGACTACCTCATGAAGCTGGTTGAGAGAATGTCAAGAGTGTGCAAAGCTGTCATCAAGGCAAAGGGTGGCTATTTGAAGAATCACAAATATTTTTTAGACCCCAGGAAGAGGAGCTGCTGCCTTGGGAGCAGCTAATGGGGATTCCTAATGAATACAAATACTTTTTTGGTTACATGATTCCATATGTGTTATTTCATAGTTTTGATGTCTTCACTATTATTCTACAATGTAGAGCATAGTAAAAAATTAAGAAAAACCCTTGAATTAGTAGGTGTTCTAAAACTTTTGACTGGTAGTGTATGTAAATTAGATTTTTCAGTATTTAATTTAAATAGATTTATGCACAACAGCGTTCTATCCAAGCTGGGAGAGAGCACGAGGGATCATGTCATGCAGGTTCAGGTAGCAGCTACAGGACAGTTGTATATTATTTTAAACATCAATTGGTAGCTGATTAGTATGCATGGACAATTTATTTTAAAATCTGCAATGTTTGAATGTCCTGTTTTAATTACTGAATAAGAAATGACATTATTACCACCAGCCAGCAGGCTATAAAATAGCAGCATTACGACACCGTGTATAGATTTCGTGAAACGTTAGGCCCTGTGTTGCTCAGTTGGTAGAGCATGTCGTTTTTAACGGCAGGGTTGTGGGTTCGATTCCCACGGGGGGCCATTATGAAAAAAAAAAAAATATATATATATATATATATGCACTCACTAACTGTAAGCAGCTCTGGATAAGAGCATCTGCTAAATGACTAAAATGAGAAAATGATGACCAAATAGAGGCCTACCAATAAACCTTTATCCATTAGCTAAAGCAAAGCTTTACATGCTCTTGCACCACAGGAACCCTATCATCGATTAATTAGGCATGCAGCCACATAGACATGTCTCTATTTCAGCATATTGTACAGCGATCGGCCCAAAGTCCAACGTTGTGGGGTCCAGAGAAACTGCATGAACTTTAGAAAATGAGTTACTAAAAGCAGAAGGCTTCCTATGACTGGAGTAAAAGTAATTTCCTCTAAATCTTAAATAAGTATGCCCCATTCTAAAAATACAGAACTAAGAACAGATATAGCCCCTGGTTCTCCTCAGACTTGACTGCCCTTGACCAGCACAAAAACATCCTGTGGCGTACGGCATTTGCATCGAATAGCCCCCGCGATATGCAACTTTTCAGGGAAGTTAGGAACCAATTTACACAAGCAGTTAGGAAAGCAAAGGCAAGCTTTTCAAACAGAAATTTGCATCCTGTAGCGCTAACTCCAAAAGGTTTTGGGACACTGTAAAGTCCATGGAGAATAAGAGCACCTCCTCCCAGCTGCCCACTGCACTGAGGCTAGGAAACACCATCACCACCGATAAATCTACAATAATCAAGAATTTCAACAAGCATTTTGCTATGGCCGGCCATGCTTTCCACCTGGCTACCACTACCCCGGCCACCAGCTCTGCACCCTCCGCTGCAACTTGCCCATGCCCCCCCCGCGCGCTTCTCCGTCACACAAATTCAGACAGCTGATGTTCTGAAAGAGCTGCAAAATCTGGACCCCTACAAATCATGTGGGCTAGACAATCTGGACCCTTTCTTTCAAAAATTAGCCGCCGAAATTGTCGCAACCCCAATTACTAATCTGTTCAACCTCTCTTTCATAATGTCTGAGATCCCCAGAGATTGGAAAGCTGCCCATCTTCAAAGGGGGTGACACACTGTTACAGACCTATATCCATCCTGCCCTGCCTTTCAAAAGTTTTTGAAAGCCAAGTTAACAAACAGATCACCGACCATTTCGAATCCCACCGTACCTTCTCCGCTATGCAATCCGGTTTCCGAGCTGGTCATGGGTGCACCTCAGCCACGCTCAAGTTCCTAAACGATATTATAACCGCGATCGATAAGACAGTACTGTGCAGCCGTCTTCATCGACCTGGCCAAGGCTTTTGACTCTGTCAACCACCGCATTCTTATTGGCAGACTAAATAGCCTTGGTTTCTCAAATGACTGCCTCGCCTGGTTCACCAACTACTTCTCAGATAGAGTTCAATGTGTCAAATCGGAGGGCCTGTTGTCTGGACCTATGGCAGTCTCTATGGGGGTGCCACAGGGTTCAATTCTTGGGCCGACTCTTTTCTCTGTGTATATCAATGATGTCGCTCTTGCTGCTGGTGACTCTCAGATCCACCTCTACGCAGACTACACCATTTTGTATACATCTGGCCCTTCATTGGACACTGTTAACAAACCTCCAAACGAGCTTCAATGCCATACAACACTCCTTCAGTAGCCTCCAACTGCTCTTAAACACTAGTAAAACTAAATGCATGCTTTTTACATTTACATTTTAGTCATTTAGCAGACGCTCTTATCCAGAGCAACTTACAGGAGCATTTTAGGGTTAAGTGCCTTGCTTAAGGGCACATCGACAGATTTTTCACCTAGTCTGCCCAGGGATTAGAACCAGCGACCTTTCGGTTACTGGCACAACGCTTTTACCCACTAAGCTACCTGCCACCCTCTTCAATTGAACGCTGCTGGCACCCGCCCAACCGACTAGAATCACTACTCTCGACGGGTCTGACCTAGAGTATGTGGACAACTACAAATACCTAGGTGTCTGGTTAGACTGTAAACTCTCCTTCCAGACTCACATTAAGCATCTCCAATCCAAAGTTAAATCTAGAATCGGCTTCCTATTTCGCAACAAAGCCTCCTTCACTCATGCTGCCAAACATGCCCTTGTAAAACTGACTATCCTACCGACCCTTGACTTCGGCCATGTCATTTACAAAATAGCCTCCAACACTCTTCTCAGCAAATTGGATGTAGTCTATCACAGTGCCATCCGTTTTTCACCAAAGCCCCATATACTACACACCACTGTGACCTGTACACTCTTGTTGGCTGGTCCTCACTACATATTTGTCGCCAAACCCACTGGCTCCAGGCCATCTATAAATCACTGCTAGGCAAATCCCTGCCTTATCTTAGCTCATTGGTCACCATAGCAACACCCATCCGTAGTATGCGCTCCAGCAGGTATATCTCACTGGTCATCCACAAAGCCAACACCTCCTTTGGCCGCCATTCCTTCCAGTTCTCTGCTGCCAATGACTGGAACGAACTGCAAAAATCTCTGAAGCTGGAGACTCTTATCTCCTTCACTAACTTTAAGCATCAGTTGTCAGAGCACCTTACCGATCACTGCACCTGTTCACAGCCCATCTGAAATTAGCCCACCCAACTACCTCATCCCCATATTGTTATTTATTTTGCTCATTTGCACCCCAGTATCTCTATTTGCACATCATCTATCATTCCAGTGTTAATACTAATTGTAATTATTTTTGCACTATCTATTGCCTTACCTCCATAACTTGCTACATTTGCACACACTGTATATATATATTTTCTGTTGTATTTTTGACTTTATGTTTTGTTTTACCCCATATGTAACTCTGTTGTTGTTTTTATCACACTGCTTTGCTTTATCTTGGCCAGGTCGCAGTTGTAAATGAGAACTTTTGTTCTCAACTGGCTTACCTGGTTAAATAAACGTAAAATAAAATAAATAAATAAAAATTATTTGTATGTTGGCCGAATCCCAACGTTTCAGTTGAACGGAAGTGAAGGCGGAGCCTGGCTCTTTTCTCTTGTGACTTTACGCTCCGTGCAGAGTAGAACACCAGACAACATGATTGAACAAAGGAGGAATGTTAAAATGATATCGGACGGTAACTTTTGAAAATGAGCTAAGCAGACTACTGCTGTATTATTATTTGTATGTTGGCGGAAGTCCTATTTTTCATTCGAACGGAAGTGAAAGTGGAGTCACATGTTCTCTATTCTCCATTTTGTCTTGTGACTTTAGGCAGAGAGTCACATGTTGAAATATAACGTCTCGGTCCTCTACCTCCCTGATCTAAAAGGTCCGTAGACTAGAGATAAACATCTAGTTAACTTCACCTGAACTCTGCAATCGACCATAATAACACGTTTCTACAATGAATCAGGTGAGTTTAGATTAATTTAATCATTTTTATAACGGGTCTTTGTGGCCTACTTTCTGCTTTTACACTGCGTGCATTTAATGGTCCTTGACTTTTGGAAAATCATTTGTGTAGTTTAGCTGGTTACTCGTAGCCAGGCCCGGCGGCAGGATGAACACGGCAAGGGGGCGTAAGAAATGACTAAGGGGGCACAATTATTTTCACAGGATCGATAATAATCGATAGTACAATTACACACAATGTATTTGCAGCCACGCACGGCTGTCTTGCAGCAAGAATACAGGCTACTGCACCGCTTTACAAACATGGACAATTCATAAATAGCAAGTCATGACAACGCTACACAGCTACATGCATAATACCCAACAATCCAATGCAAAACAGTTGCTAATTACCGTAATAACACTTCCTCATGCCAATAAAATGTATTTCCAATCGCGGAAAGCAATCAATAATGCACTACCAATGACTTATCGGTACAATGCAGCTAGTTGGAGCTTGCCAGTTGGCTGTAGGCTAATCCATTAGCAGCTTACCAGTTGGCTGTAGGCTACTCCACTAGCAGCTTACCAGTTGGCTGTAGGCTACTCCACTAGCAGCTTGCCAGTTGGCTGTAGGCTACTCCACTAGCAGCTTGCTAAAAACTGTAAGCAAGCTAGCCTTTTAGCTTCCCACAGATTTAGATGTGGCTTAGTGTTGTAGGTTACGGTCTTGCTGAAAGGTGAGTTCCTCTCCCAGTGCCTGGTGTAAAGCAGACTGAAGCTGTCTTTCCTCTAGGATCTCCCGTTTCGTTTCATTCTGTAAAACTCCCCAGTCTTTGACGATGTCAAGCATTTCCTTACCATGATGCAGCCATCACCATGCTTGAAAATAAGGAGGCAGTTACTCAGTGATATTATGTTGGATTTGCCCCAAACTTAATGCTTTGCATTTAGGCCCAAAAAGTGTATTCATTTGCCCTGTTAATTTTTTTGCAGTATTACTTTAGTGCCTTGTTGCAAACAAGATCTGAAATATGTATATTCTCCTTTCACTCTGTCATTTAGGTCATTATTGTGGATTATTGTGAATAGTCACATGTACAGGGTTGCAGGTGGTCACTGTGGTCTAAGGCACTGCATCGCACTGCACTGCACAGCGTCGTCCAGGGTAGGGGAGGGAATGGCCGGCAGGGATGTAGCTCAGTTGGTAGAGCATGGCGTTTGCAACGGCAGGGTTGTGGGTTCGATTCCCATGGGGGGCCAGTATGAAAAACTAGTCACATGTACAGGGTTGCAGGTAGTCATTATTGGGGATTATTGTGAATAGTCACATGTACAGGGTTGCAGGTGGTCATTATTGTGGATTATTGTGAATAGTCACATGTACAGGGTTGCAGGTAGTCATTATTGTGGATTATTGTGAATAGTCAAATGTACAGGGTTAAAGGTGGTCATTATTGGGGATTATTGTGAACATCTTTGACGTGTCTGGGGTGGCTTAATACACCATACACAACATCATTATTAACAGAGGAAGGGTTAGTCATTCATATCACACAATTACTATTTTAGTTATTGTTTGTATTTGTTTGTACAAATTTGTAGAATTTGTTTTTACTTTCACATTATTTTGTGTAGATGAATTACGGAAAATTATAATCAAATCTATTTCAATCCCACTTTTTAAAGCAACAAAATGTGAAAAAGGTTATAGTGGGTGTAGACTTTCCATAGGAACTGTATAGCCTAATAATATTTAGGAAGTTAATTTCCTTGGGAAGATAACTGCCTCTGCTTCTCCGTCCATTCATATATAGACTACTCTATTTAATTGAGACCAAACGCTCACCTGATCTGGCATGCCCAACTAGGAGAGGAGAGGTATGGCTGCTGGACTAGGAGAGGAGAGGTATGGCTGCTGGACTAGGAGAGGTATGGCTGCTGAACTAGGAGAGGAGAGGTATGGCTGCTGAACTAGGACAGGAGAGGTATGGCTGCTGAACTAGGACAGGAGAGGTATGGCTGCTGAACTAGGACAGGAGAGGAGAGGTATGGCTGCTGAACTAGGACAGGAGAGATATGGCTGCTGAACTAGGACAGGAGAGGTATGGCTGCTGAACTAGGACAGGAGGAGGTATGGCTGTGAACTAGGAGAGAGGTATGGCTGCTGAACTAGGACAGGAGAGGTATGGCTGCTGAATTAGGACAGGAGAGGTATGGCTGCTGAACTAGGAGAGGAGAGGTATGGCTGCTGAACTAGGAGAGGAGAGGTATGCCTGCTGAACTAGGACAGGAGAGGTATGGCTGCTGAACTAGGACAGGGAGAGGTATGGCTGCTGAACTAGGAGAGGAGAGGTATGGCTGCTGAACTAGGACAGGAGAGGTATGGCTGCTGAACTAGGACAGGAGAGGTATGGCTGCCGAACTAGGAGAGGAGAGGTATGGCTGCTGAACTAGGACAGGAGAGGTATGGCTGCTGAACTAGGAGAGGAGAGGTATGGCTGCTGAACTAGGACAGGAGAGGTATGGCTGCTGAACTAGGACAGGAGAGGTATGGCTGCTGAACTAGGACAGGAGAGGTATGGCTGCTGGACTAGGAGAGGAGGGGCTGCTGAACTTGAAACAGCAAGAAAGATGAGCGGTCCGTTGCACTTTCTCTTGACCTACGTTTTGCACGTAGGATATAGCCTGTCTTTTAGGAGCGGGAATATTTTCAGTTAGAGACAAATAAATGGATAATTAATATATATTGAGAAGGAGAAGACTCACGCTCGCTCCCCCATGTTGCGCCTTTTGCTTTATATTGATAATCACATTTTGGGATTTCACCTCGACTCACGTTGGTTGAGCGTCCCCACCTTCTTTCTATTAACAGACACTGTAGTAAACTATAGCCTAATTATATTTAAGTGAATTTCCTTGGAAAGATAACTGCCACGTGATTTATTCCCATTCATAGGTAGCCTGGTAGGCTAGTGTGTGAATAATATGACAGAGGTCTTTTAGTACAATAGCTAGGCTAATGCATACACAGCAGAAAGACACCGTTTCCAAATAATCTGCGGAACAAGTATATTTATCACAACGTTTTCTGTCTGACCGCCCTCAACATGAAAAATACAGACCGCGCTGCAATGATCTCTCAGAGCCCGCAGCCTCTACCTCCAAACGTCTTTGTTGTACCATTTGAAAGTGGAAAGAAATATATACAGTACCAGTCAAAAGTTTGGACACACCTACTCATTCAAGGGTTTTTCTTTATTTTTACGTTGTAGAATAATAGTGAAGATATCAAAACTATGAAATAACACAAATGGAATCATGTAGTAACCAAGAAAGTGTTAAACAAATAAATATATATTTTATATTTGAGATTCTTCAAAGTAGCCACCCTTTGCCTTGATGACAGCTTTGCACACTGTGACACTCTGGCTCCATGGACTTTATTATTGAGCCAGGGTTGTTATTTTTCACTTGGGTGTATTTCTATGTTGGGTATTCTAGTTGTGTATTTCTATGTTTGGTTGGAGTAGCTTGTTAGTCATATGACTCCCAATCGGAGGTAACGAGTGTCAGCTGTCGGCTCGTTATCTCTGATTGGGAGCCATATTTATACTGTGTGTTTTCACTGTGTGTTTGTGGGTTTTTGTTCCATGTTTCTGTCAGTGTTACAGAGGACTTCACTATCGTCATTTGTTGTTTTTTCGTGGTTGCTTTATTTAATAAAGTCATTATGTTCACTCCACGCGCTGCGTATTGGTCCGCTTCTTCAGACGATCGTGACAGAAAAACCCACCGTAAAAGGACCAAGCAGCGTGTCCAGGAGCAAGACAGCTGGACATGGGAGGAAGCGCCTGGTAAGGAGATCGAGAGGCTGGCGATGGCCCAGGTGGGCAAATCGTGGTCCTGGGAGGACATGCTCGGGGGCAAGGGACCTTGGGGAGAATCAAGGCCCTGGCGAGAGAGGAGCAACGGCGTCAGCAGGTCCATCGTTGGAAGGACGAGAGGCAACCCCCAAAAAAATTTTGGGGGGGCACATGGCTTGAGCGGCTGGGCAGCAGGAGGCTGCCACAGGGAGATATGGAGAGAAGGCTATCGGATTACGGGGAGCCATTGGCGAGTAGAGGGAGGGAAGTTGTTGTGGCACGGCGTGAGAGACTGATGTGTGTTACCAGTCCGGTCCGGCCCGTTCTGATCCCCAGTTAAGGCCAGTGGTGTGTGTTCCCGGTACGGACCGTGGCCTGTTCCTACTCCACGCACCAGGTCCATGGTGTGCTACGCCAGCCCGGCCCGGCCTGTTCCGGCCACTCGCACCAGGGATACGGTGCGCTTCGCCAGCCCGGCCCGGCCTGTTCCGCCACTCTCGCACCAGGGATACGGTGCGCTCGCCAGCCCAGCCCGGCCTGTTCCTGCTCACGCACCAGGAATACGGTGCGCCCGCCAGCCCGGCCCGGCCTGTCCCGGCCACTCGCACCAGGGATACGGTGCGCAGCTCGCGCCAGCCGGTCCGGCCTGTTCCGGCCACTTTCGCACCAGGGGATACGGTGCGCGTCGCCAGCCCAGCCCGGCCTGTTCTGCCCACGCACCAGGGATCCACCGGTGCGCGTCGCCAGTCCAGCCCGGCGGTTCTGCTCTACGCACTACGCCTGTGGTGTGCGTCACCAGCCAGCCCGGCCTGTTCCTGCTCCACGCCACGGAAGCCTACGGGGTGCGTCACCAGCCCAGCCGGCCTGTTCCTGCGCCACGCACGAAGCCTACGGGGTGCGCTGCCAGCCCAGCCCGGCCCGGTTCCCTGCTCCACGCACTAGCCCTGAGATGCGTGTCCTCAGTCCCGGGACCACCAGTTCCGGCACCACGTACTTAGGGCCTTATGTGCGTCCTCAGGGTCCAGCACTGCCCTGTTCCTTCTCCCGCACTAGCCCTGAGATGCGTGTCCTCAGCCTGGGACCACCAGTTCCGGCACCACATCAGGCCCTACGGTGCGTCTCAGACGGCCAGAGTCTGCCGTCTACCCACCGGGCCTGAACTGCCCGTCTGCCCAACGGCGCCTGAACTGCCCGTCTGCCCAACTGGCGCCTGAACTGCCCGTCTGCCCAACGGCGCCTGAACTGCCCGTCTGCCCGACGGCGCTTGAACTACCCGTCTGCCACGGCGCAAAAGCCGCCCGTCTGTACTGAGCCTGCAAAGCCGCCCCGTCTACCATGAGCCTTCAGAGCCGTCCGCAGATCGGGCCGCTAGAGCCTTCCGCCAGACAGGAGCCGCTTGAGCCTTCCGCCAGACGGGAGCCAGAGCCGTCCCGCCAGACAGGATCAGCCAGAGCCGTCCGCCAGACAGGATCAGCCAGAGCCTTCACAGACAGGATCAGCCAGAGTCTTCCCGCCAGCCATGAGCAGCCAGATCCAGTCAGCCAGCCAGAGCAGCCAGATCCGTCAGCCGGCCGCGAGCAAGCCAGATCCGTCCAGCAAGCCGCGAGCAGCCAGATCCGTCAGCCAGCCGCGAGCAGCCAGATCTCTTCAGCCAGCCACGAGCAGCCAGATCCGTCAGCCAGCCACGAGCAGCCAGATCCGTCAGCCAGCCATGAGCCGTCCAGCCAGGGATCCGCCAGAGCCGTCCAGCCAGGATCCGCCATTTAGTCCAGTACTGCCCCTTAGCCCGGTGCTGTCCCTTATCCTGGTGCTGCCCCCTTATCCTGGTGCTGTCCCTTATCCTGGTGCTGCCCCTTAGTCCGGTCGCGGCCCCCTTAGTCCGGTGCTGCCCCTTAGTCCGGTGCTGCCCCTTAGTCCGGTGCTGCCCCTTAGTCCGGTGCTGGCTCTTAGTCCGGTGCTGCCCCTTAATCCAGTGGGGTTAAATGGGAGGGTGGTTATTTGGAGGAGGCTACGTCAAGCAGGTAGTGACTATGGTGGGGTGGGGACCACGACCAGTGCCAGAGCGCCACCATGGACAGACGCCCACCCAGACCCTCCTAGACTGTATGCTGGTGCGCCGGAGTTCGCACCTTTAGGGAGGTACTATGACACTCTGGCTCCATGGACTTTATTATTGAGCCAGGGGTTGTTATTTTTCACTTGGGTGTATTTCTATGTTGGGTATTCTAGTTGTGTATTTCTATGTTTGGTTGGAGTAGCTTGTTAGTCATATGACTCCCAATCGGAGGTGTAACGAGTGTCAGCTGTCGGCTCGTTATCTCTGATTGGGAGCCATATTTATACTGTGTGTTTTCACTGTGTGTTTGTGGGTTTTTGTTCCATGTTTCTGTCAGTGTTACAGAGGACTTCACTATCGTCATTTGTTGTTTTTTGTGTGGTTGCTTTATTTAATAAAGTCATTATGTTCACTCCACGCGCTGCGTATTGGTCCGCTTCTTCAGACGATCGTGACACACACTCTTGGCATTCTCTCAACCATCTTCATGAGGTAGTCACCTGGAATATATTTTGATTTGTTTAACACTTTGTTGGTTACAACATGATTCCATATGTGTTATTTCATAGTTTGGATGTTATTACATTTTAGTACATTTGTCAGCCAAAACATGACACCCGCCCTTTTTCATGTGTTCTATCGCAAACTGTCATAAACATAAAGCTTTCCAACGTAACATCAACTTTCCAATCAAAGCCACATTGACAATTTGAAATTAGCACATCGATTACAAAAAATTACAATTTAATTTATTTAAATTCCACTTGTAACGTTACAAAATGAAAAAGGTTCAAGGGAGTGCAGACGTTCTAAAGGCAATGTATTATATTAGGTTAACATTTCAAAATAGTCTGATGCATATCCTGTAGATCAGATCAAATAGCCTGTAGATCAGATCAAGGAACGCTATCTATACTTCCATCCCCTTTTGTTATTGGCTGATTCCATCGCCAGCAATGGCCAAAAATATTCTTGGAATTCTCACATAGAAACGTTATTGGGGTCTAATATAAAATAAGCAAATCAATTTGCCCCTTTTTTCCCGATAGGGGAATGTGCTATTGGTCTGAAGTGTAAGATATTGGTTTCTCCTGTAGAGTCCCAGGTGCATATCGTGAGTGTACTTTTAACATGCTGTGAAAGTAGTACTCACTTTTAGGAATGGGTAATTGTTTACAAGTTGGAAGCTATATCATAAACCCATCGTTGAAAACCACATTTTTATTTTCTGTGGTTTGGTAACTCCTGTTGTTCAACGGACCGGAATGAAGAAGCAGAGTTTGGAAAAATGTTTGGTGTCCATTAAGTCTTAAACACAAGGGGCATTGTTTCCACTCCGTTGTGGCGTCCCCCATTTAAATGCAAGACCTCATCATACCATTGTTGTGTTGTTTTACCCTCAGTGTACTAACATGAGAACTCCACTACCCTCTTTTGGGGATTTTCAGGAAACACCTATCCCACTCCCCTCCTCCTTCTCCCTCCAACCCTCCTCCCCCTCTTGGGGTCCCAGGTCGTGCCTCTCCTGGTAACTTACTGCTGGGTCTGAAGAGGGTGTGTCTGTGCTGCTGGTCGACTGCAGGAAAACACCGGGACGGGAGTGGGTTTATGCTCTTACATACATTTATTTTGGGGACACTCCCTAGATTTCCTTAATTACCATTAAATACAATCACTAACCTTCTTAAAATGTTGAATCATTAGAAGCACTCCTACCCTATTGGTTATATTGATGATTTTAACCCATCCAAAATGCTCAAATCTGATCACAAGAGTTTGGAAAGCTGGGCCTTGAACTAACTTCGATATGAAGAAGGAACCCTAACTGTCTGTCTTTGTTTCACAGGGGACAGCCCCAACGTCTCTCTCAGTAGAAGGGGCTTATCATCTGGGGAGGCTAACCAACATCATGATGCTGACGAGGCAGAGAAGAGTCTCTCCAGATCAGAACACCTCAAGAAAGCACCAGCAGAGACTTACAGGGGAAGAAACCTCACTGCTGCTTTGACTGTGGAAAGAGTTTCACCTCTTCAGCAAAACTTAAAATACACCAGAGAATACACACAGGAGAGAAGCCTTACAGCTGTGATCAATGTGGGGAAGAGGTTCACTCAGTCAGGAAGCCTGGCTGGAACACAAGAGAATACACACAGGAGAGAAGCCTTTTTGGTTGTGATCAGTGTGGGAAGAGATTCACTCGGTCAGGAATCCTGGCTTTACACAAGAGAATACACACACAGGAGAGAAGCCTTTTGGTTGTGATCAGTGTGGGGAAGAGATTCACTCGGTCAGGAATCTTGGCTTTACACAAGAGAATACACACAGGAGAGAAGCCTTTTTGTTGTGGATCAGTGTGGGAAGAGATTCACTCGGTCTCTGGAATCCTGGCTTTACACAAGTGAGAATCACACAGGAGTGAAGCCTTTTTGGTTGTGATCAGTGTGGGAAGAGATTCACTCATTCAGGAAGCCTGGAGTTACACCAGAGAATACACACAGGAGAGAAGCCCTTTTGGTTGTGATCAGTGTGGAAGAGATTCACTCAGTCAGAAAACCGCTGAACACAAGATAATACACACAGGAGAGAAGCCTTACCACTGCTCAGACTGTGGAATGAGCTTCACCACTTCAAACGGACTTCTACTACATCAGAGAATACACACATGAGAGAAGTCTTTTTGGTTGTGATCAGTGTGGGAAGAGATTCACTCGGGTCAGGAATCCTGGCTTGCACACAAGAGAATACACACAGGAGAGAAGCCTTTTGGTTGTGATCAGTGTGGGAAGAGATTCACTCGGTCAGGAAGCCTGGCTGGACACAAGAAAATACACACAGGAGAGAAGCCTTTTGGTTGTGATCAGTGTGGGAAGAGATTCATTCATTCAGGAAACCTGGCTGGACACAAGAGACCACACACAGGAGAGAAGCCTTATCACTGCTCAGACTGTGGAATGAGCTTTACCACTTCAAAAGGATTTCTAGTACACCAGAGAACACACACAGGAGAGAAACCTTATAGCTGTGATCAATGTGGGAAGAGATTCACTCAGTCAGGACACCTGGCTAAACACAAGAGAATACACACAGGAGAGAAGCCTTTTGGTTGTGATCAGTGTGGGAAGAGATTCACTCAGTCAGGAAGCCTGGTTGAACACAAGAGAAGACACACAGGAGAGAAGCCTTTTGGTTGTGATCAGTGTGGGGGAAGAGATTCACTCAGTCAGGAATCCAGGCTTTACACAAGAGAAAACACCACACTGTTGGGTAACCTTTCCACTTTTGTTAGCTCAATCCAGTTAATGGTAGACTAGTGTACACACACCGGAGAGAAGCCCTACAGGTGAGTTTTGCCACCTCAAGCGTTCTTAATGTGGCCTTCCTTAGTGTAATTTGATGTACTGTCAACAAGGGGTCCACCCTCTGATAACTTTAACTATCCATTATTTCCAGATTTCTATTAATTGCAAGTGAGTGAAATAGTCTATGTTTGAATGGTGTGGGCGTACTTACCCCAACAACTGAATGGTGTGGGTGTTTCCCAACAACAGGATTGGTCAGCTCAGAGAAAGCAGGGGCGGTAGCTCCTCCCTCTCTCTCTGGAAGTCTATCGTTAGGGTTAATGCAAGGGTCCGTTTAACATGTTGACTAGTTGGGATGTGGTCAGAAAAGTCCCTGAAGTCGCTAGCCGTCCCCACAGTCGGGTGCTTGCCCATGGTGCTTGCCTACGGAGCAGTGAGGGAACGGCACCTCCGTACCCTTCAGGCTCTGATCAGTCCCTACACTCCAAACGAGGGCACTGCGTTCATCCACCTCTGGCCTGCTGGCCTCCTCTGCGGTGGTGGTGCACAGCTCCCTCGTGACGCCAGGACAGCGGAGTCACTCACCACCTTCCGGAGACATTTGAAACCCCACCTCTTTTAAGGAATACCTGGGATAGGATAAAGTAATCCTTCTACCCCCCTTTACTCCAACCCCCCCCAAAAAAAACACAACAATTTGTAAAGTGGTTATCCCACTGGCTATAAGGTGAATGCACCTATTTGTAAGTCGCTCTGGATAAGAGCGTCTGCCAAATGACGAAATGTAAATCTAAATGTTCTTGGGCGCCCTGAAGCTTCTTCACAACAATTGAACCTCTCTCTTGAAGTTCTTGATGATCCGATAAATGGTTGATTTAGGTGCAATCTTACTAGCAGCAATATCCTTGCCTGTGAAGCCCCTTTTTGTGCAAAGCAATGATGACGGCACGTGTTTCCCTTGCAGGTAACCATGGTTAACAGAGGAAGAACAATGATTTCAAGCACCACCCTCCTTTTAAAGCTTCCAGTCTGTTATTCTAACTCAATCAGCATGACAGGGTGATCTCCAGCCTTGTCCTCGGTCAACATCTCACCTGTGTTAACGAGAGAATCACTGACATGATGTCAGCTGGTCCTTTTGTGGCAGGGGCTGAAATGCAGTGGAAATGTTTTTTGGGGATTAAGTTCATTTTCATGGAAAGAGGGACTTTGCAATTAATTGCAATTCATCTGATCACTCTTCATAACAGTCTGGAGTATATGCAAATTGCCATCATAACTGAGGCAGCAGACAAATTTATATTTGTGTCATTCTCAAAACTTTTGACCACGACTGTATATTAACAGCAGGGTTTTAAACACAGTCTGTGTGCTTACTAGTTATTACATGTCATATACAGTTGAAGTCGGAAGTTTACATACACTTAGGTTAGAGTCATTAAAACTTGTTTTTCAACCACTCCACAAATTTCTTGTTAACAAACTATAGTTTTGGCAAGTCGGTTAGGACATCTACTTTGTGCATGACACAATTAATTTTTCCAACAATTGTTTACAGGCAGATTATTTCACTTATAATTCACTATATCACAATTCCAGCGGGTCAGAAGTTTCGCATACACTACGTTGACTGTGCCTTTAAACAGCTTGGAAATTCCAGAAAATGATGTCATGGTTTTAGGTATGCTTCTGATAGGCTAATTGACATCATTTGAGTCAATTGGAGGTGTACCTGTGGATGTATTTCCAGGCCTACCTTCAAACTCAGTGCCTCTTTGCTTGACATCATGGGAAAATGAAAAGAAATCAGCCAAGACCCTCAGAAAAAAATGGTAGACCTCCACAAGTCTGGTTCATCCTTAGGAGCAATTTCCAAACAGCCTGAAGGTACCACGTTAATCTGTACAAACAATAGTACTAAAGTATAAACACCATGGGACCAGAGCCGTCATACCGCTCAGGAAGGAGACAGCGTTCTGTCTCAAAGAGATGAACATACTTTGTTGCGAAATGTGCAAATCAATCCCAGAAAACAGCAAAGGACCTTGTGAAGATGCTGGAGGAAACGGGTGTACAAAAGTATCTATATCCACAGTAAAACGAGTCCCATATCAACATAACCTGAAAGGCCGCTCGGCAAGGAAGAGAAGCCACTGCTCCAAAAATGTCATAAAAAAACCAGACTACGGTTTGCAACTGCACATGGGGACAAAGATTGTACTTTTTGGAGAGAATGTCCTCTGATCTGATGAAACAAAAATAGAACTGTTTGGCCATAATGACCATTGTTATGTTTGGAGGAAAAAAGGGGGGTAGGGGGTGTGTAACTGCCTCTGTCGCCCAGTTTATTCTATATTTGCACTTTTATTATTCTGCAGAGAGACAAAAGGTGCTAGATGCAAAGGGAGACAACTGGAGCGACTAGAGACAGTTAAAAAGTTAAAGGCTGCTAAGGCACGTCAGCGAGTGTATGATCAGAGTGAGTGCTCAGATAAAGAAATAAGCAGTCTACTCCATCAAAGTGTCTGTATGAAGGAAGGAAAGGAAGAAGTTAAACATGAAAATAATCTGTTGCAGCACCATTCTTCACCACAAGACCGGGCACATTCAAAGCAGGATGACCAGCACAGCAGCTCTTGTTAGAGCACTTGCAGAGTCCATCAGTGCAGGTCGTCTTCCTATACCTGAACCAACAATATTCAATGGCGACCCACTCAGATTCAATGACTGGAAGGTTTCATTTCAGACACTCATTGATCGGAAAAACATTCCAGCCGAAGAAAATATATATTACTTGCGAAAGTATGTGGGTGGACCTGCTAAAAGGCTATAGAGAGCTACTTCCTGCTTGGTTCAGAGTCAGCCTATCACGCAGCATGGAGGATTCTCGAGGAAAGATATGGAAATCCATTCCTCATAGCCAAAGCATTCAGAGATAAGCTGGAGGCATGGCCCAAGATAAGCTCCAAAGGCAGTATCGAACTTCAAGAGTTTGCTGGATTTTCTTCGGAGCTGTGAGGCTGCTATGACTCAGATCAGAGGCCTCGAAGTACTTAATGACTGCAATGAGAACCAGAAGTTACTTGCAAAGCTTCCAGACTGGCTGACCTCGAGATGGAACAGAAAGGTCATAGAAGTGGAGGAAGAAAGTCACACATTCCCAAGCTTCCAGCAGTTTGTAAAGTTTCTCACACGTGAAGCTAAGATTGCTAATAACCCAATAACATCTCTCCATGCTCTGGAAACCTGCTGAAGGTGAGCAGATCAAGGTTTTAAAGAGCAGAGCTCTCGGAGCAAAGGTACTAGCAACTAACTCAGATGAAAAAAGCTTCCTCCACAAGCTGTGTTTTTGTGAGAAGTCAGGTCACAGTCTACACAAGTGTTGGAAATGTATGAATAAAACATTTCGAGCGAGTCAAGTTTGTTCAAGGGATGAAGTTGTGCTTTGGCTGTCTGAAGCCTGGCCATCGCTCAAAGGAGTGTGAAAATAGAAGGATCGTGATACTTGTGAGAAAGGACATCCAACCTGCCTACACGATAATCGTAGCAAAGAAAGAGGAATGTCAACAAGGACTGATGGAGAAATGGAGAGTGACAAGTCAAGAGAAGGAACGATAGATCGTTCACAAGAGAGGGTGACCAAACCACCACGCGAGGTAACATCTAACAGAGTTATCCAGAATGTTAAAGGCACCCATACATCCTCAGTCATTCCTGTGTGGTTGTCAATACAAGTAAGCTAAATCTTGAAGTTCTTGTGTACGCTCTTCTCGATACACAGAGTGACACGACCTTCATCCTTGAAGAGACAGCAAAGGATAGCTTCACACTAAAAATGAACCAGTCCAGTTAAAGCTCTCCACAATGGCTTCAAGAAATACAGTGGTGTTTTCTAGCAGAAGGGACTGATCTACAAATAAGAGGATTCTACTCCGATAAGATAATCTACCTGCCAGTAACTTACTCAAGAGAATTCATCCCCTGCAAACAGAGATCATATTCCCACACCAGAGACTGCCAAGGCATGGTCTCATCTTGAGCACATTGCAGATGAAATTGCTCCTCTGCAGAGCTGTGACATCGGCCTACTAATTGGCTACAACTGTCCTCAAGCTCTTGTACCAAGACAAGTGGTTGCTGGTGGAAGAAAATGAGCCCTTTGCTCAGAGAACAGACTTGGGTTGGAGTGTAGTCGGCTATGGCTAACCCCATGTCTTGACTTTGGAGATTGCCTTTGGAATAAGCCATCAAGTCATTGTGAAGCAAGTGACATCAGTTCTTCCAAATCTCCCAAACGAAGGGTGCACTATGTCTGTAGAACACAGATCAAAAGAAGTAGTCCTTCCAACAGACGTCATCAAGGTGTTGAATCTGATTTTGTAGAAAGGGCTTCCAGAAGATGAACACCTTTCTCAAGAGGATCTCCAGTTCATGTCAATTATGGAGAGTGGCATCAGACTCAAGGATGATGGGCACTATGAAATGCCACTTCCCTTCAAGAAAGGAAGACCAAACTTACCAGATAACAAGGTATGTGGCATCCACCGTCTCAGATGTCTGGAGAAGAAGTTAAAGGGGAAATGAGCAGTACTGGAGAGACTATAAGACCTTTATGGATGAGACAATAGCTTGTGGAGACGCTTGAGCTTGTCCCTGAAGAGGATATTAGCAAGACCCCAGCGTGGTACATCCCCACCATAGGGGTGTATCATCCCCAAAAGCCCGGTAAGATCCGTGGTCGTTTCTTTTGACTGCTCTGTAAGGTTTCAAGGGACAGCCTTGAATGACCATCTCCTGACTGGCCCAGAGTTAACAAACACCTTGGTGGGAGTTTTGTGTCGGTTCAGAAAGGGTCGTGTGGCAGTTATGTGTGACATAGAACGTATGTTCCACCAGTTCCATGTTAAGCCAGAGGACCAAGATTACCTCAGATTCTTGCGGTGGAAGGATGGAGATCCATAAGCCAGCCCTCCATCTATCGAATGAAGGGGTCATCACTTGCTCGGTGCAGCTTCATCACCTGGATGTGCTAACTATGGCCTGAAGCACCTTGGCTCAAGGACAAGGACGCTTTTAGAGAAGAAACCATCAGGTTCATCCAGAATAACTTCTACGTCGATGATGGATTGGCAAGTGTAGAATCTGAAAACCAAGCAATCCAACTAGTGAAGGAAGCAAAGAGAGCTTTGTCGCACAGGCAAACTTTGATTGCACAAGTTCATCTCCAACAGCAAAGCAGTCTTAGCCACAATTCCTGAGGAAGAGTGTGCTAAAAGCCATCAAGGACCTGACCATGATGTTGGGAGAACCACACATGGAAAGAGCACTAGGAGTACAGTGGTGTGTGAGTTCTGATGAGCTGCAGTTCAGCGTGGTTGTCAAAGAAAATCCACTTACTCCGCAGAGGGGTCTTGTCCACAGTTGCCTCGGTGTACGACCCACTTGGATTTGTGGCACCCTTCATCCTGGTAGGAAAGCAGATCCTGCAGCAGATGTGTCGTGACAAGCTCAGTTGGGATGATCCTTTGCCTGATGACCTTCGACCCCTGTGGGAGTCTTAGTTGCAAGATCTAAAAAACTTGGCTGGTGTGAGAATCCAAAGATACTATCCAGACAGGTCCAGACCTTCTTTGGCAAAAGAGCTACCAACTAGAGTTGTCATGGTGGGAGAGATCGAGAGCAGTGACCAGAGGTCAAGAAAGCTCAGGTTCATGACACTCAGGGCAGTAGTTAGAAGAAAAACAATTTAGATCGTCTAACAATTTCAGACTGGGCAAGAATGGTGAAGGCTGTTGCAGGGACTCCAAGCGACCGTGCTAAGGAAATCAAAGGTCTATGCCAAAGTCCGGAGGCCTCGAACTTGGAGGAAAGGAAAGAGGGGGAGCTGACATAATCAAGATGGTCAGGAAGCAACCCTCTCTCAAGAAATTCAACGCCTTAGACATCATAAGGAGACAAAGGTCAAAGATAAAGCCAACCAGTTGCACAAACTGATGTCGGCCCCTGGAGGATCAAGGTGTAATCAGAGTAGGAAAGGCCAGTTTAGCTAATGCTGCCCTACATCACATGTGAGGCATCCAGCAGTACTTCCTAGAGACAGTATGTTTCTGCATTGCTGCCAAGCAATATCAAGTGAGAGAGCAAAGATCGTAGAAATGCAAAAGGAAGGTCGGTGACATTGTTCTGTTACAAGATGCTGCAGACCACTGAAACCAATGGAAGCTAGAGAGATCGAGGTGATTGGAAGTGATGAAAGAGGAGGAGACTCAATATATAGTGACTCCTCCCTGGATGGAAGAGGAAAGCGGATAGCCAAACCGTTTAGGAGAGACCATTCAGAAAAAATAATTCTAGAAGCAGACTGATGGTTCTATCATACACTCACACACAGTATAGTTGTTTATTAGGACAGAGTTTCATTTTATTTATCATGCAGTAGGTTTGTTCGAGTTTTAAGAGAAATCACTTGTGATTTGGTGGGAGAACTGCCTCTGTCGCCAGTTTATTTTAATGTATTTAACTTTAGTTTTATTTATGTATTTGCACTTTTTTATTATTTAATTCGAATTGTAGTTTAAGCAAGACGGAACAATATTTCTGAGTGTTGTCACCCGAGTCGCCTTTAGCGACGCACCGAGGAAAACTTTATCCAAAAAAAAAATTTTTCATGTTATCAGTGTGTTTAGGCGCATACTTACAAAGAAAGTGATACAGAAGAAGATAAAATTAAAAGATGTAGACCCTCTGTGTGATAATGTTAGAAGAGGTGTTGACTATTTATTTTGCTATGAGGGTGTTGGTGTTTACGTGCGTATTTTTTTTGGTGTAAAATATACATAAAGTGTTAGCTGTATGAGCTTGATTATAACAGATTGTGTGAATATGCATATGGTATTATTTTGTTAATGTATTTTTTCTTTCTTTAAACTAGTTCTCACGGGTTGACCAGCATTAAAGCCCTGTATTCAAATCAAGACCTCTTGCCTCATGCCTGTCACTGGAGGAGCTATAATATTTATGTGCACAACAGTGACTATCCAAGGAGAGACACAATAAAATGTGGAATAAGTAAGGGGTAGGATCCATTCTGGAAGGCACAGTAGCTATAGATAGTACACTGAATGTAATGAAACAATCCCTAGTAAGCTAATGTTTCGAGGGCGACAGTATTATTTGGCATTAATGACTGGTTTTACGCACAACAGCGTTTATCCAGCTGAGAGAGCACGAGGAGGGTTCATGTCATGCAGGTTCAGGTAGCAGCTACAGGACAGTTGTATATTATTTTAAAAAATCAATTGGTAGCTGATTAATATGCATGGATAATTTATTTTAAAATCTGGCAATGTTTGAAAATGTCCAGCTTTAATTACTGAAAATGCGTTAATGATATATTGCCACTACCAAAGAAATTGCAGCATTAAGGACACCGTGTATAGATTTCGTGAAACATTAAGCCTGTGTAGTTAGTTAGAGTAACTTATGTCGGTACGCCAGGGTTGTGGGTCTGATTCCCACGGGGGCCAGTATATATTTTTAAAAATGCACTCAGTAACTGTAAGTCGCCCGATAAGAGCGTCTGCTAAATCTACTAAAATGTAAACATGAGAAAATGACGACCAAATAGAGGCCTACCAATAAACCTTTATCCATTAGCTAAAGCAAAGCTTTACATTCTCTTGCACCACAGGAACCCATCATCGATTAATTAGGGCATGCATCGCATAGACATGTCGCCACTCAGCACGATGTACAAGTTTTCGATCGCCTTGTGAGTGGACATATCATGGAAGATTTATTTTATTTTAATATTAGGAGTAGTCAAAGTCCAACCTTGCGGGGTCCAGAGAAACTACGTTAACTTTAGAAAAATGAGTTAATAAAAGCAGAAGGCTTCATGACTGAGCATTATTTGGAATGTTGGCGAATCCCAACGTTTCAGTTGAACGGAAGTGAAGGCGGAGCTGGCTGTTTCTCTTGTGACTTTACGCCCACAGAGTAGAACACCAGACAAATATGACTGAACAAAGGAGGAATGTTAAAAACAGATGAGGTAACTTTTTGAAAATGAGCCAAGCAGACTACGCTGTATTATTATTTGTATGTTGGCGGAAGTCTATTTTTCTTATCTGAACAGAAGTGAAGGTGGAGTACATGTTTTATTCTCATTTTGTCTTGTCATGTTGAATATAAGGGTGTCTCTACCCCTGATCTAAAAGGTCCGCAGACTAGAGATAAAAACATCAAGTTAACTTCGCCTGAACCTCTGCAATCAACATAAACACATCGCCGGAATGGGAATCAGGTGAGTTTAGATTAATTTAATCTTCATTTTTATAACGTTTTTGTGGCCTACTTCGAGCGTTTACACTGCGCGCATTTAATTGTCTTGATAGTTTGGAAAATCATTTTGTGGTTTAGCTGGTTACTGCACAGGCCCGGCGAGGATGAATCCGGCAAGGGGGCATCAGAATGATGGGCAGGGACAACTACTTTCGCTTTGCTGATAACACAGGATGGATAATAATCGATAGTATAAATCAACTGACATTTATAGCCACGCACGTGTTTGCAGCAAGAATACAGGCTACTGAAACGCTTTTCATAAACATGGTAATTCATAAATAGCAAGTTGCGACAACGCCACACAGCCACGCACAATACCCAACAATCCAATGCAAAACAGTTGCTA